>NW_026558307.1:683259-795759 GCF_026930045.1 Uloborus diversus
GGTTTAAGTGTTGAAAATATGAACCTAATCCTGAGTACAGGTATTCGGACCGTCCGTCCGGGGGGAGCCTTAAAAATGCATTTTAGCTAGGCTTGCCAGACTTTCCGGATTTCAGACAAAACACCGGTGTCCCGGCCGGTTTACTTACATCCGGGGAAAAAGATACATTTGGTTACAGATGAAAAGCCTAAAAATAATTAACTAAAGGATTATTTTGGCTAATTATTTTCTCATTCGTAACATTGACTTGTAAAATTAATATCGATACTTGTGAGGATTAAAACCAAGATTATAACCCCCCCCCCAAAAAAAAATTCTGAAAATAAGGCCAAATCCAATAAAAGGTACAGGTAAATATTGTTCAATTTTTCCTCCCCTTCAAAGTTTCTTTTTACTAAAGTAATTCAAGTAATGAATGAATGTATATCATATAGGAAAAGTTTAAGTTTAACTGCATTGTGTCATTTATTATTACCCCTGATTTAGGTCCGTAGTTCGCAATCATTTATACATTAGCACGCACAATGAACTACCCTCTAAAACGCTAAAACCCAGCTAGGAGTGTGTGTACCTTTTGGATGCTCCCAACGCTGGGGGGGGGGGGGGGCAACTGGTGTCCCTGTTGAACATTTCAGAAATCTGGCAAACCTAGGATTAACTGTTATGCTTTGATAGTATATTAAAGCATGCATTATTCCCCAACTGCATTATTTTTTTTGAAGGCTTTGGTTTGCTGGAAAAAATAAAAATCTTAGCGCTACGCGCGGGATATTTTTTCGAGAATCGCCCCTTTGTTTTTTTTATAGAAAAGGTTTATCTTTCATTTCGCAGTTGAGATCCAGATTTTTTTTTTTTTTTTTAATTCTAAAGCAGCTGAAATTGCCAGTTAGAATAAATAATTCACAATACAAGCACATCTGTCGCAACATGAGAAATCAACTTTTATGAACGAGGCTGCTGAAATAGCTGAATAAATCAAAGCAAATGAAGGGGATGAAGTTTCAGAAATCAAAACACGCTGCTTTAAAAGACGCACCCTAATTAATACACAGTCAGCAACGTTCCAATAAGATGTGTTGAGAATGGAGGGTCAAAGTTGGAAAGAAAATGGCTGCATTGGTGCAGACGAAGAATTGATAAAAATGACACCTACTGAGTTTTGCAAAATAAGCAAGTAATATTTGGAGCAGTGGACTTGGTTTCACATGAAGAATTAGATTTTATTCGGATGTCCCCTCTTTTAGTTTAACTATATTTCAGAGATGGCGATTCGGGGGACAACCGCTTCCCCCCCCCTTTCTATGGTTCATTTATTTCTTTTATTTTCTATATAAGGAACCAAAACTAGAAATTATTCTCGAAAAAAACAGAAACGTCAAAATGTTCAAAACATTATTATTAGTTTCACTTTGTTTTTTCTGTTTACGAAACATTATTTACCACATGCAGTTATTTTTTATTTTATGTACTCATTATTTATATATTAGAAAATCAATTGTTTTACTTAAAAACAAGCCATACTTGTTCAATGGAATTATTGCCCAGTGTTTGTGACATCTCAAAATATTTTGGACTAAATAATATTAGTCCAATTCATGTGTAAGCGTTTCTTCGGAAAAATTAATAGTGTACAAAATTCATCAAAATCTTTTTAAAAACGCGAGTTATAAGTTGCTAGATTTACATCAATTTCCCCTCATCTGCTCTTGTAACCCCCCCCCTCTTCCCATTTTTTTTTCTTTTTTTTTAAGTGCCATGGCTTTTAGTAGTCATTTTTTCTTCTTTTGCCCCCCCCCCCTTACTTTTCAGTCCAAATCGCCGCCTCTGCTATATTTATAACACATTTGAATGGGCGAATTTAACTAAAATACTTAAGTAGATCGAAATTCAAATTGTAATGGATGTATTGATTGAAAAGGGATTTATTAAGCTTAGTTTTAATTATATATGCATACGCTTTATATCCAAATATTTTTGTATTGGACAGATCGGATTTATTGTTTTCTAGTGATACCCGCACGGCTTTGCCCGTAGTAGAAAAATTAAAAAAGTCATTTCGTTCGCTTGTATATTTACAAATAACGGATGATGAATTTCTCGCCCATTTGCTATGGCTTTTTGCTCGCCCATGTTACGGTTCCACGTTATGATAATTCGGTCATTTACTCTTCCACGTTGTGATAATTTTCTGGGTGAAATGTTCTTAAAATTAGAACATAAAAAGAACAAAATCGAATTTTTGAAAAATCGCTTCGAGATGCACACCCTTATGCTACAAACTCGTTTTGCGTCAAATTTCATGAAAATCGGCCGAACGTTTAGGCGCTGCGCGCGTCACAGAGATCCAGACAGAGAGACTCTTGACCTTTATTATTAGTAAAGAGTACAGTAAAAGTAAGCGAAAAAAACGCAAAACTCGAACATTCAAACCAAAAAGTTAAAAAACCTGTTGCAAATTGCTTCTTACCCTTCCAACAAGAACGGGTAAAAAGTCCCAGCATTTTGTGCGTCGGGTTCGGGAGGGTAAAGGGGGGGGGGGAGAGAAAATCCTCCTTTCTTTGAAAAAAATCTATTGCTTCATTAAAATGCTCAAATATCGCAGAAACCACTCTATAATAGTGAAATAATAAACTCTAATAAACAAAGCTGCTAATTACCTGGGTTCCCGGGGGGGGGGGGGGGGGGTCCATGGTGCGGATCGCCATTGGAATTTAAGAACATTTTTTGAAGGGGTATTTCTTTTTCCTTTGAGGGCTTTTCTTCTAAAAAGGTACTCCGTAACACTTGAGGGGTGCGCCATCGCTTTGAGGGGGGGGGGGCACCCTGTCATTTGCATTCTAAAATCAAAGATTGCAGGACACATTTCATTGATATTAAACTTTACCGAAATACGAAATGTCCCACAGTATAACATAGCAATGTCAGAAGGCTCATCCTAAGATGATCTGAGCGAGCTCAGAAACAAATTTAGTTGTGATTGTAGTTACTTAACCGTTTAGAGTGCTGGAATGACATCGAAAACTAAATCCTCGTGAAGCCTAAAGAACGTCCAAAATTGACTGAAGTTTTGCCATCACCGTAGGGGGGGGGGAGGGAAACCGAAATCGCCAATAGTGAGAAAATGAAAATGCAGCAATTGTGTCTTAGTCGGTAGGGGTTGCAAACAAAATAAACTGCTTCTCTCTTACGCATCCGGTTCGTTAATTATGCTACATATGCAAACGTATACTTGCAAAACTGTATGGAACTTTTCTGTACATAATGCAAGGCCGTGCACAGAAATTTCGGGGTCCGTCACAAATGACTTTTCCGCCCCCCCCCCCTCCATATTGTTTACCCCTATATTTCGCCCCTAGTTTAAAAAATATTGGGCCCTCTTCAGGCTCGGGCCAACAGGTGTACCTTCACCCACTCCCCCTGTTCGCGCGCCCCTGGCATTACGCTTACCTAAGGCCCCTATAGTAGAGGAGCCGACGCATCCGCCATTTTGGAGCAAACTTGATCCAGTGCTTCGTAGCGATAGCATTGCTGCTGATATTGACATTTCTTTAGCATGTGTTAAATTGAGTCAAATGAGTGGTTGTTCGGCTATAAACTGTGCAAACAGCTCCAAAAAAGGATTTCAGCTCTTCAGATTTCCAGCAGATGCAGAAAGAAAAAAGAAATAGATAATTAACAGCCCGCGAAGTGACCGGCAGCCTGGAAACGACGCCAACTGTTTCCAAAATTTCGCCAATGTTCACCTCCGCTCTCCGACTCTCTCGTTCCCCGTTTGGCGAATGATTGCCAATAAAGGTAGCTTTCCCTGTTGTACGCTTGCTCCAAAATGGCGGATGCGTCAGCCTCTCCAGTTATAGAGACTCTACGCTTACCCAACGATCAACGCAATCTAAGATTATTTCATAAAGATTTTGCTTTCGTTTTTCTTCAAGAAAAGTTTCCCCTTCATGTGTTAATTTGCAACCATTCAATGTTGCTTTGCTTACCGACATAGAATTAATTTCAAGATCTGGAACGAATAAAGCATCTGTAATAAGTGTAAACAGCTTACATGTGTTCCCATCGGAAATCACCGTTTGTAGTTGAACGCTTCCTATTTCAAAGGAGCTTCATGATTCATCATCATTACTCACTTCACAGTAAATGCACAACAAAGCTGTGGATCTCGTCTGAGGAGAGAGATAAACCAGATCCCTTCTTGAGGTTCTATGTCTTTCATCTTTCGAAAGTGGGGTTTTGGAATTCGCTTCACTATATGAAAAAGATGAATGGGCGTATCTCACTTTTAAGCGTTTGGCAGAATACCGATTTAAAGATTTCCAGTTTACTGTATCGCTTGAGAACAGTGGCATAGGCAAGGGGTCCGGACCACCTCCGAAATGACTAAGTGTAATTATATGATAGCAGAAAAAAATGGATTGTGTAAGTAAGAAAGATGGAACAAGAAAAATATGCATATATGTTTATCTTTTATATGTTTGTATAACATACACAAAAAAACCTTGAAGGGAAATTGCTAAAGTCAGATGGGCGGGGGGAAGGGGGGACGAAATGAGGGAGCGCTGAAATTGTTTGCAATGATTCTCAATTTTTCGCTAGAGTGCGAAAATATTCCTGTCTGCAGTATTCAACACATTTGTTTTCCCTTGTATCATTGAAGTAGATGCAAATTCTGAGACTATCCCTGTTTAGAATGTAACAAAAGGCACTTCTGCTTTATTTAGTTCCCTCTAAATTTCTTAGAATTTCGTCCCTGCGTGGGTTTCCTGGGGAAAGTGGGGAATCGATTTTTCATTAAATTTTGTTGCCTGTTTTAAATTCAAAATTATTACTTGTCAGAAAAACAAATTAAACAAAATTTTCATCAGTAAAATCTCTATTTTGCTTATTTTGAAGAAGATCTCCATATCCATTTGTCAATTTCCTTATCCCCCCCCCCCCGAAATAACTTCCTGGCTACGCCACTGCTTGAGAACCGCCACCAGTGTGAGGGGCTGCCACTTTTTAACTATTTATTGTCAGAGATACGCCCACTAATCATAGAATAAAATCGAGTTTGAACATTTATGTGGTGGTCATAACTCATTTTTCCAGGGCGGTGGAGTGGGAGTCGAACTGATTTTGGGGTAAAGGAGTCGTTCAAAATCATGGCGACTCCGGGTTTCTTTTTTTTTCTTTAATTTTCACTTACTCTCCTTGCAATTTTTAAAAAACTGACTACCAAATGAGTTTGATTACATGTATAAAGGCTTACTAATCAGGGCTGCGGAGTCGGAAGGAAAATGGCCGACTCCGACCCCGACTCCTGGATTTTGAAACGCCAGACTCCGACTCCAGATTTTTTTATTTTAATTTTATTGTATTTTTTCAATTCCCTGTCCCCCTTCAGGAAGGGGGAAAAACCACAAACAGAAACTGAAATGTTAATTCCGTTTCATGAAAATTCAGCATTTTGCATTTTATTGTAAACCCAAGATGCATAAAACGTTAGAAATTTAATTTAAAAATCAAATTTTATAATAGTTATGAGTTTAAAAGTGAGATGACTTAAAAATACCATTTTGTTTCAATAATTTAAAAGGATTATTTGTAATTTGCCCCCTTTTATTGTTTAACAAATACATATTGATAAAATCGTGTGTTTTCAATTTTTGAAATAAGCAACTTAGAAAAAAAAAAAGCTTTTTTTCTTTCAAGTCTAAGTTCTTGAGAGGGGGTGGTTTGCCCCGGGTGACACCCATCTGGTAAGTGACACCCAAAGTTAATTACGTCCGGAGCAAATTTTCACAAAATGCGGCGATATACAAATTTGTACGGATAGCTTTTACAATACCTATATTTCTTCTTTGTTTTAAATTTTTAATTTAAATATTATAGTCTGCTTTAGAATTAACCTTAATATGAAGATTTTAAGATTAACTTCAATTATTGACTGTTGTATCCAAGAACTCATTTACACTTATTTTGTTCCATACCTTTTAGGTAGAATTAAGCGTATAGAAATGGTCTTAATAATAATAATAATAATAAAACACTAGATTATTTCATCGGATCTTTTAGATTCGTGCTTTCACGCCAGAACTTATTTGAATTTGCCGAACACTCGCAAAAGTTTCCACCCAAGCTACGGGCCTAGACACTTACTAAATTGTTACTTTCCTTTAACTATTTTATAACCGAGATTGAACAAAACACTATATTTCTACTTTTATTCGAAAGTGATTACTTGAAAATGTTAGGCAACAAAACCGTTTGCTGACAGTTGCTATTTGTTGAGTTAGGCAACAAAACCGTTTGCTGACAGTTGCTGTTTGTTAAGTTAAAAAAGCAAGCAAACTAGGGCTACAGAAAGTTCGGTAAGCACTCAAGCTGGCTGATTGCCATAATAGCAGTTATTTTCTCATTAGTAGCATTTTTTACATGTAATCGAACCAATTGGTAGTCAGTTTTTAAAAAAATGCAAGGAGAGTCAGTGAAAATAAAAGTAAAAAAAAAGCCCGGAGTCGGAGTCGGCATGCTTTCTAACGACTCCGACTCCTTTACACCAAAATCAACCCGACTTCGACTCTTCGACTCCGACTCCACAGCCCTGATACTAATAAAAAAATAACAGTCATTGTGGCAACCAGCGCCACATTCTCCTACTTTGCTTACTTTTTAACTTTATTTAGCTGAGCAACTGTCAACAAACAGATTTGTTGCCTAACATTTTCTCAATAATCACTCTCATATGAAAATAATAATATATTTCTACCTCCATCTCAGTTATAAAATAGTAAAAGGAATGTATCGCTTGAGAAAGTCGGGAAACTTCTGACGGTGCTTGGTAAAATCAAATAAGTGTCTGGACGAAAGCGCAAATTCAAAAGATCCGATAAAATATAAATGCTTTTTGAAGTAATAACTTCTTTACTCTTTGGATCAGCTTTAAGCGTTGAGTGATAGTAGAAAATAACATAAGATTGATGATCGTCGCAACCTAACGCAATATCCTAACGAAAAGCGAGTTGAACAATACCAATAACATTGTAAACAATATATCGTCAACTCAGAGCAACAGTAAGACATCTTTAAAAAAAAATCAAAAATGAATTTTTGGACTGGTTAATATCATTAAATGTGCCTTTATTTAGTGCAATGCTCAAAAATTTTTTATGTCTTCAAATCTTTTGTATACAAAGCATAAGGCAACACTATGTTAAATCGGATATCCTTCTATTTCACGAAAATGTACGAGCACAAAAAATTTCCATGTCCTTCTGTTGCTCTAACATATTCGCAACTCCAGAGCTCGAATACGCTACCTTGCGGTGGTTAACAATACTAAAGAAAAAGGTAAAACATTCCATTCCACGTGTTTTCTTTGGGGTAAATGACAGGCTTCAGACTGTTCGTGGTGTAATGTAATTTCAGAAGAATTGAAAAGAAAGCTTCTCACAAACACGATGAAAAATGACTGCCATTCACGAAGCGTCAAAGCAAGTTATAAGTTACGGCATTTGTTTGTTTTACCTTTTCATCCGCCATTAGACAGTGGCTGCAGCGCCCCCTATAGTTTATTGGAGTTGCGAATTATCACATACTATTTTTAATTTCTTTTTTTTTTTCCAGATTTAATAGTTTCTTTTGAAAGAGGCAGACGATCATTTTATTTTTAGCTATGAAACGATCTTACAAGCTGTCTGAACTTTTTCAGTATTGTTCCTCTGTTTTGCATGGTTGGATGTTAATGCCGATCTGCACTAGGAAATATTCTATTTGATTGATATAGTGTCATACTTTAAAGCAAAGAATATTAGGAGGTTTATTTTGAATTAAGAAATGATTGTTGTGTACTAAAAATATGAGTGAAAAAGTGCGCAGTTGGTGCCACCATTATCAAAAGGTGAATATTTAGTTCAATTATAGCATTACAGAGTTCTGTATTGCCGTGGAAAGCTAAGGCGCAGTATCTACAGATTTTTGTCATCTGTTGTACGTACTTCAGTTTTATTGTGCAAGCTTGCTTCCGCCGAAAATAAAGTACGAAAAGAACGTCGAATTCCAAAAGTTCCCTATTGTTATAGTATGGAATCCGAAACGCGCTTCGTTCAAATATCTCAAAACATCATTTCTGCAGATACTCCGCTTTACCTTCTCATGGCAGTGTATAAATCAACATATTTCCTATAAGGGTATTATTCTTCAAAAAAGTTTTCTATTATAATCTATAGACGGTTTTGTAGAACAAATGCTTTGAAAAGTTTTCAACAGAATTCTATTGACAATAGTATAGAAATCTATTCCTTTAATGATAGAAAAACAGTAATATTTAGTTTTAGATAAGTATTTCCATTCGTTTTTTGTGCGTTTGTTTAGTGAATATTGTATTTAAAAATATATCTTTTAGTTAAAAAAATGCGGAACACTTTTTCTGGGTCTTTTTGTATGCGTAATCTATTCTAGTAAATTATATGCGCGTCTGTCCTTGTGTCTGTCTGTCTGTGTGTGTGTTCGTCTGTTACCCTACTTCTAGAGTCATAACTGCAAAAATTAACAAGTATCTTAAATTCTAATGTAACACTCATTAACTGTCATTTCTTTTTCGCAGACGATACAAAAAAATTTCATTTTCCGTTTTTATTGTTTCTCGCGAATTCTGGAGTTATGAATGTTTTAAAACTAATTTTAATTCTTTAGTTGTATCTGGAAATACATTTTGCGGACGATCAAAAATCTTGATGGTTTTTAATGTCAGTTATCCCTTTTATTCTTCAATTTCCCATATCTTTTTTTTTTCGTAATTCAATATTTTTTCTGCTGCAGGCAGACGATCATTTTATTTTGATCTTTATTGGAGACTGATCGTGGTTAATATGCTTTTATAGATAATCTAATTTTCATTTTTATAGAGACTGTTAGCTCTATAATGAGGATTTTACTGCACTGCTTACACTAATCGGGGTTTGTTTGTTTTTTCGGATGAGGTTTTTTTGGGCCACTGTTTGCGATATGTTTTTTCTTTCTTTTCTTTTTTAAAGAGAATCTGTTGACGTGATTTTGGAAGATTTTTCAGTTTAAAATTTTTTTCCAAACTATTTTTTTTATTTATTAAGTATTATTCAGTGTGATTTTTTTAGGGACTGATGTTCTAATTCTAACAGGGATTTTAAGACTTAAGTATTTCAATTTTTAAAACAATCACTTTTGGGAATATTTTGCTCATTTTAATAACGTTTTTACAGACACTTTAGAAGCCGATGGTATTATTTCGATTTAGGTTTTTAAAGGTACCGTCGGTGTATTTCAGAAAAGGTGTCCTCTTCTGATGGGAATTATTTCAAAATGTTTTCCTCACTTTTACGAAGCTTTTGGGGGTAAACGGTGCAGTTGTAACACACATTCTCCGGGAAAGTTGTACTTATTTAGGACCTGTTGTCCCCTAATGGCAATTTCAACTATTTTTCCTTATTTATTTAGGGAGGACGTCATTTATATAGGGAGGACGTGATCTCCATTCATTCCTCTCCCAGAGAGCTATGCAGAGATCGAGATTGTGTGTGCGATCTTTAATTTTACCGAGTGGCACTGTTTTCTTGCGAATGTGCTAAATTCTCCTATTGGGTTTTCTTTCATTTTAACAGTTTACGTAACATAATTAGTATAATTTTACACTCTGTCTTTCATCTCTTCTTTTAACTCTTCTTTTTTAATGCGTACACGTTCTATCTCATTACTGTGTGTGGGTATTGTGAATGTTTATTTTTGTGAGTAAGTTCTTTGTATTGTTTTGATTGGAGAATATTTAATTGGTAATTCTTCAACTCAAGATTTACTGTGTCACTTATTTGCTCACTTTATTTCATTTACTGGTGGTACCCGCACGGCTTTGCCCGTAGTTGAAAATTAAAAGGTCATTCGATTCGCCAGTATATTTACAAATAATGCATGGTGAATTTTCTCGCCAATCGGCTTGTGCCCATGTTACGGTTCCACGTTATGATAATTTCGTAATTGACTCGTCCGTCTTATGATAATTCTGTTCTTGAAATTGGAATAGAAAAAGAACCAACCACACCGAATTTTCGAAAAATCGCTTCGAGGTGCACACCTTCACATGCTACAAACTTTGTGCCAAATTTCACGCAAATCGGCCGAACGGTCTGGGCGCTATGCGCGTCACAGAGATCCAGACAAGGAGACTTTCAGCTTTATTATTAGTAAAGATTCGCTAAATACTTTTAAAGCTCCGTCAGTATTTCCCGTTTACTTGTTCGCTTATTATTTCATTGTTTGCTCGTGTGTTGGCGTCTTCCAACAAATCAAGTTCTTTACCTCAGAAATGCGTACTTCACTCACGCCGCACTGATGCCAAACGACACTTACTACTTACTACAAAATCAAGAGTAAGAAAAAAAACTTCTGAAAAGTTTCATGTTGGAACTAGGACAAAAACTTATCTACGTTTTGCAGGAATGCGCGAAACAAGGTGATTCTTTTAAGTGTACAGTCATTTCTCGATAACTCAAATTTAAAGGAACTTCGACTTATCGAAAGTTCGACTTACCGCTAGTTTTGATTTTCGACATTTTAATATTCAAAACTAAGATTCAAATTCAACTAAATTAAATTCAACTAAAGAATGAAGGGGAGCAAACGCATCTTAAGTTAAGCAAGCCTTTGAATCAAGGTGCAATAAATTCACTTGGCAACTTGACAGCTTAAAAACAGATTCATAGTCCAGCAACATGTCTAAGTGTAAACAGTACGGTACAACCAAAGAAAACAAGCTACACGCATTTCCGCATGTGTAACTCCTTTACCGTACTATGGCTCAACACGTGTTCTCCTTGCCTTACACTCTAAAAAATTTCCGTAAATTTAGGCGCATTGGCCATAAAATTATACGGTAAGTGCCCTTCTTCGAGGAAACAGGGCAGTGACCGTAATTGTAAAAAAACTACAGTAAATTTAAGTTGCGTTGACCGTAAAATTACGGGGCAGTCGTCCAGTCCCTTAATCTGCGCAGAATACGGTCATTCCCCGTAATTTGCTGGCTGATAAAGATCACGTGTCGTTGTCACGTGTTTCTACGCAAAGAAGCGGGAAGGAGAAAAGCCAAGATGGCTGCCTTTTGTTGAACGAATGTTGTCTTCCAACTAGATTATTACCTTTTTAATATGTAATATATGATATACGTCTTACAATATCTGGACTAAATATACGTATTGGAGAGTAGGGACTCTGTCTTCCAGGCTCTCATCTAAGTATTGCTCCTAGGCGTCGAAAAAAAAGAAAGTGTTGTCTTCCTCGCCATGTGTATTCCAATGTCTGGAATCAAAATATTAAGTAAGTGTTTTTTTTCTATACTATTGTTTAAGTGTAATTTTAATCTGCTGTTCTTTTGTAATTAGCTATTTTGATAACAATAATTTGTGAGCATTGATTGATGGCGAGTACCGAAGCTTCGCTGTAACGTTGAAATTTAGAATTGATATTGATTGTATCAAGACGTACTTACATAGTACAATGTATGCAAACGTGATGCAATATAAACGCACAAATGAATATCATACTATGCTCCATGTGTTTTAATTTCCATAGTTTCATCCAAAAATTTCTGCAATATTTTTCTAAATTAATGTAATTAATTAAAGATGTTGTGCATGAGGGCAAAATGAATTATTTACTAATTCTCTGCATGCTTTATATTCCTGGTTTTAAATAACCATGATCAATGACTAATAGGAATTGGTTACATTTTTTAGATTGTTTTTAATGAACTCAAATGTTACATTTAAACCAATGAAATAAAACATAGGTACGTAGTTGAAAATAAATTGCTTTAGGCTACCTATTAACGACAGATTCGTTTTTAGTAGAAAATATAAATAATGACATCATTGTTTTCATTAGTTTCACAGCTAGAAATGTTTAAAACATGTTTCATACATTTTTTTAATAGCTAAATCTTTAAACAGTTATTCATACAATTATTATAAACCAAAAATAATGTGATGAAGCATGTATTTCTTATCAACTTTCAACACTTAATTACTGAATTGTTTCTGGTTCAATGTGCCTTAACTTATAAATTAAATGTAAATTTCTATAATAATACTATGTTTTACTGTAACTTACAACTATTCATAACTTAAAATATAATATTTTGTATAATAATTACTGTAAGAAGAATGTTCACATCATTAACTGATGTATTGTCTGAATGAAATTGAAGCAGTTTTCAATTTGCTCAATCTGAGCGGACGAGAAGCCATGTCTTTCTAGTAGGAAACTTAGGCTGTGTTTGCATCATAGAAGTATAATCTAGGTTTTTTTGGGGAGGGGGGGAGGTGATTAAAGTGGTGAGATTGTGCTATTGAAATTTACTGTGGGTATGCCTTTTTTAGAGAGTCGTTCATGTGACTTATAATATCAAATAACTTTTTATTGGGGGTTGCATAGCCAGGATTTCATTTCTTTAAGGGTCTAATATACAGAATACAGAGTGGTTCAAACGGGGTGACCCCCCCTCCCCCATCGCATATTCAGTGTTATGTTCATTACGCAGTCACTTTACAGTCTTTAAAGTAGTAAAAATCGGCAGAGCACCATCTATGTCGTAACACAGCGGAATTCTGCTCCATGTTATTGCAGATGTTTTGCTGGGTTCGGAGCAGAATTTTAAACGCAATGTTCTAAACGCCAAAATTGAGTGGAATATGGTGCAGAATTCAGCTGTGTTGCAACATGGATCTTGTTCAACTGAAGTTCTTACGACTTCAAAGTAACTGTTAAGCCCGGCTCTATAAATTTTTACCCTCTTGCAAAAACTTAGTGGGTCCCCTCCTAGACTAACAGTGTATATTGTTTACGTAAATAAGTCTCAGTACTAGTCAGGCCCGTGTCCAGGATTTCATAAAGGGAGGGGTTGAAACCTTTTCCCTTTGTAACTTCCGTTGTCAAAGGCAAACTAACTACACGTGTTGAATACTTCATTTTAGTTCGATAACTAGGCTTTTTTTTATACGTTTTGCTTTTTTTTTTAAATGAAATCTTATTTGTACAGTTGAACATTTTGTAAAAGCACACATATTTCTTTTATGCCACCTCATTTTCCTTCTTTTTTTTTCTTTTGTTTTTCCATCAAATAACATTGAACAGGAATTGAATGAAAATAAAAATTTTATTTAAAAAAAAAAAAAAAAAAAGCTGTTTCGCATAGAAACATTTTTCTACTGTGTGAAACGACTAATTCATTCAACACTAAAGGTGTACAATAAAAAAACAAAAAGCAAAGTAACCATTTTCCCTGCCCCTAAGTTTTTTTTGGGGGAGGTGGGGGGCTACGTCATTGTCTAATATTCTTTTAAAAAAATTTCCCCTGCATGCTTACAGCATTGCCGGACTCTCCAACCATTCCATTTTTTCAAGCACTTAGAAGAGAAGGTGCTTGGGACTCCTACAATTGAGGAAAATGTTAATTGTTAAAGTTGGGGAAGTATTAAAGAGGGTGAATACTGTATCAGAGTTTAACTCGAAAATTAATTAAGACTTAAAAAACGTTTTGGAAAATCGTTTAGTGATTCATTGATTTTTTTTTTTTTTTCAATGGGAGGGTTTTCACCCCTAAAACCCTCCCCTTGGACACGGCTCTGGTACTAGTTTTTTTCCTTTTTTTCCCCTCAATTTCTTGGATCGTGGATCTCTTAAGGATGTGCCCCCCCCCCCCCAAACTGCAGGTACTCAGATCGGAGCCTGAACTGTACAGCAAACATTCAACCATAGTAAAATTAAATGAGGGTTACTCCCGCTTTCAGACCACTCCGTGTATTATACAGTGAAGCACAGTTTATACGTTTATCTTTTATACGTTTTTATCTTTTATACGTTATCAAAATTAGTCACTGCTGAGTCCAATACATAATAACGGAAACCTATTATACTTTTTTTTATTTATACACTTGTTTCATGCAGTACTTTCAAAAACGTATAAACGCTGCTTACTTGAAGTTTTCTTATATACGACTAATGAAATTATGTGTGAAACACAAATATTTTCATTTTTGAATTTTTTTGGTCATTTCAATTAGGGTCTAGATCCATGAACCCTCCCCCTGGTTGTACTACTGTTTTTTGAAGTGTTTCATTCAAATAGTGTTATAATCGAATGTTTGTTGTCAAAGGCGCGTTTCAGGTCATTCTTTCGAATGATTTGGTTCTGGTATGAATGTTTTGACTGGAATGTATTTTAATCATAATGGCAGGTTTATAGGAGTCATGGTTGCAGGTCCTTGAAGTGGGGGAGGGGCAGTGGTGGATCCACAGAGGGAGCAATTGGGGTGATACCTCCCCCCGCCCACGAATTCACAAACCGAAATTTACCTTTGCAAATTTAATTTTGTAAATTCGAAAAATTTCCGGAAAAGGTTTCCAAACTCTCCCCCTCCTCCCAAACTCATCACAAAAAATCGCCAACTGTATTTTTACGACTTTTTAGTTCCAAAATTTTTTTAGGGGAGAGTCCTCAACCCCCTCTCTCCAATGTCATCAAAGATCGTCAAAAATTTTGAATTTTTGGATCTTCAATTTCGAAAAACTACCCGAAATCAAAAACGTTTTCGAAAATGTCGTTCATTCAAATTTTACGGGGTTCTTGAATCAGAAAGGAATGGGCCCTTACTGTTCATCCTTCTATTCTACTTTTGAATTTATGCTTTGTCTTATGTGTGTACGGTTATAAAACTATTTCAACAGTGTAGTTATTGAGTAGTACTTAATACATTCTAAACTACTGGGTTTATACATTTTTCTTTTTAGTTTTTTTGGTTTTTACGCAGTCTGGTTTTTTGTTTTTATTTAATAATTTTTTATTTAATCTGGAGTTTTTTTTATATAAATGATGCATAATCATACCTACCATTTTTTATTTTGTTCCATATACTTAGTTGAATTTTCTTTCACCCAGACAATCCTTGCTTTAAAGTTTTTGCACAATTGGATGAAAAATAACTTCTGGATCAAGAAGTGTTTCATCGGAATTTATTTAGAGGTATGTATTAATATTTTATTTTAAGAAATGTTTTTCTAAACTCTATTGAGCGACGATCAGTTTCTTTGCTCAGAAACTAACGATTGTAATTTTTCTACTTGTTACTTGTATTCAGTGCTTTTATTTCTGGTCGCTGTTGTATTTAAATGTTATCCATATGAAAAAATAAAATTTTATAATAAATTTAAAAGAATATAAAATGTTCAGTATAATTGTGCCACAGAGTAACGTCCGATGAACTGGACACGAAAACAAAACTCTTCATTTTGTAATCTTAGGTAGTCTATTTGTATTGTATAGGTATGAGAACACGTCCTATTTGTATTGTATAGGCAGGGCGCCCATATGCAAAGTTGCAAGGGGGGGGGGGGCTCAAATATTTTCCCTGTGGTTTAGCTCTATATTTTCCCCATGGAAACTGATTTCAGGACAGATTAGAGTCATTAAAATTTGACATTTTTAATAACTTATTCATTAATGGCTGGAGAAGAAATGTTTTTACATTTTTGGAACAAAGCAAGGAAATTCTAATTTCAAGGGGGGCTCTAGCCCCCCTTGCACCCCTATATGGGCCCCCTTGCCTTATACGTATATAATCTACTGTATTTCGGATTAGCAACATGTGCTACAACCAAGGATACTTGGGCAGTTTTCAACACTTAAAATCTCAACCCTGGCTGTCCTACTGCATACCCATCCATGCTCGTCATTGGAGGGGGGGGGGGATTTCCCCCCTCCCATTCTTTCAAGAAAAAGAGATGAGCATGACTAGGGTATGCATGGGCGCTGCCAGTTAGGAGGTTATAGGGGCTCAATTCCTCCCAGAATCCTTGGTTTTAACCCCATTGCCGATCCTAATGCCTAACGCATTCACAGTAGTTAAAATGCCGGGCCTGATCCTACTTACGTCAAAAGAAGTGCATTAGCCATCTTTTGTGGTACAACTTATAAATGATGAAAAGGTTGATATCAGGGGGTTAGATACTGCTATTTTAGGGCTGGTCATGCTGAAGAATATTTTTAAAGTGCATAAAAAATTCTGAAAATACTTGGGTGTCAATTAAAGCAATAACTTAGCCAGAAATAAAGCACCTTGTGGGACATAAACAATACTAATTAATTTTAAAAGCAATGAAAGGAAGTTGTATTCCAGATTTTTACTTTAAAAAATATTAAGTGAATTTAAAAAAAAAATACTCTAATTGTTTGCAGGTTATTCATTAAGTATATTTGAACACAAAGTGAGTGGATAATAATGTCGGCAGAGAATTATGACCCTCGCCTTGTATCCATCGTTGCATGTAGGATGCGCAGATTTCCATATTTATTTTGAAAATACAGTCAAACCTTATTAAAACTAACTCCAAGGGACCTTTATAATCTATTGGCCTTCACCTTAGTTTATCTTATCAAAATATCAATCATTAACAATCAATAGGACAGGGATCACAAATGTAGTTTATCTTAGCAGAAATTCATTTTAAGCGTGTTCAAAATAGTATGATATGTTTGATATTTTGTTTTCCAATTGCGATGTTTGCAATCTAAGAATTATATTAATCATATCAGTAACACTCATTTACTATTGAAAAGAACCAAAAGTAGACTGCTAATAAAATTTACTGTAAGGGTGTCTTTTTTAGGAATGTCCTTCTTTGAGGCACCGTCTTTTAGGGGATGAGGATGAGCCTCCACTATTGTGGAACGGACACCTTCGTGGTTTTTTAAATGATTGTTTCTTTAGTGTTTTAATTAAATAGTGTTATAAAAGAATGTTTGTTGTCGAGAGTTTGGTTATTGATTTCTTCTGGATGATTTGATAGCTCAATTATATGTTTTTGAGCGAATATTTTATTAGAATTCTAGTCAAATATTTGACTGAAGACTGAATGTTTGGCTAAAAAATGATTTATAATTTTTGTATTTTATTTTATGGCAATTCAGAATTGAAGATGCTTATCTATTTTCTGTAGATTAATTATTTTGTTTGAAGCATTACATAATATTTTGAATTGTAAAACTTCCGAAATCAAAATACTGCAAAATTTAATTTCTGAGTGTTTTCTTTGCACGTTATAAATTGCCTTTTTTAAACATTTGTGAGACGAGAAACGTTTCACAAATTGATTTTTTCTGCTTAGTGTTTCATACCTAAGAAGTCCAGTGGCACTTTGTGCCTCCTCATTGCAGATTTGAGTTTAATTCCCCGTTGGGCACAGTTGACTTCACCTTTCATCCCATAAGTGGGTCAATAAAATGAGTACCAAGCATGCTTGGAAACTAAACACTGGAGGTTCCACGTTTGGCTGACCACCTTACTAGAACACCTGCCTTTGCACCCCACAGCCCTCTGTCATGAAGATTGATATGGGCACGGTGGGATTGCCTCCAATTTTGCGCCACTGAGTTTAGTTTCATACTTATGACTTATAAGCGGTAAAAAAAAAAATGTTTATGTGGCGTAAGATATAAAAGAAAGTGAAAAGTTGCGAAACTTAAATGTAACATCTGAATGTTTTCTCTTGCACTAAAATCACCTTAAATGTTTCATTCTTCAAACAGTATGCCTTTTACAGTAAAAAATTTTGGGAACAATTCATTTAACAATGATTTTTAATTTCATCAAAAGTATATTGATTTAAACCTGCCAGCAATTTTTGAATAACAAGTTTTATTTTAGTATATTTTTGGTTCACAATGTGTGAATTTCACTTCCATGGCATGTCACACACCTTGTGTGGCTGTTTATGTTGCTTAATAACTTGATTAATTAAAAGTATATACTAATTTATTAATTATTCCTTTCACAAGTGCCTCAAATGATAATTGTTTAAGTATATTTAACTTTTTAATAGTGGTTTAGTTCATTTTAGTAGGACAAGAAGTCATGTCGCACAAAAATTTACTAAATACTATTTTACATGTATTTGAAACTACTAGTTAAACCATACTTTAATGAAGAGAACTTAATTATATTCCCACTAATCATTAAAATAGCTGATTGATTGCACAATTAACAAAACTACCACTTTGATATTAAATTGGCCTCAATTTTTAAATACTAAAAGTTATTTTTATTTTAATTTCTATGAACAAGGGATTATTTTATTTTTTATTTATACGTAAAATAATTGGAACTGAGCTGGCCATTGTTTATGGTTACTTCTAGTAGGTAACACTTTCATGGAAGAACGAAAAAATAAAAGGAAAAAAGGTTTCGAAATTGAAAAATATTTGCATTCAAAAGTTATGTTTTCTGAAGAATTACCCAAATGTGATAATATTAGTAAATAACAGGTTGGAAGTTTGTACTAGAGTACTATATACACATTCATTCTATATACACATTCATGGTATAAAAAATTGTTTGCCTACTAATTGTCAACTATTTATGTTATTTACTATTCAATTGCTGACTAAATATTAAGGTATTCAGCCAAACCAAGTATTCGGTTTTGTGTGCCAAATAGCCAGCAGTATACCAAAAATCAACTGCATACTCAATGTATCCCTAATTTAAACGATGAGCTTTTTCAAAGTTGGTGGGTATGCATGTTAAAACCCAGTGTGCATGTGTGGTTGAAAACATTGTCCTACTATTGATTGCAGTAATTTAGTGTAGTTGAGTAGTACTTAGGATGATTACTGAGTACTCGACCCAAGTTCTTGCTACTGGGTCAAGTACCGAATATAGATCTTTTTTTAACGATCAACTGACATACACAAGGGAAAATTTTCACTTATTGGAACATCTATATGGATCTTGAGCATGAAATAAGTTTTCAATTAAAAAGAAAATCCAAAAAGATTTAAAGTTTAAAATTTAAAACTATTTTTTCAGAATTTGTGGGGGGAAAATTGAAATTGATTTAAAAAACTTAAATTTTTCCATCACAATTCTTTCTCGCGTTAAAAATTAATCATAGATAGCTTCTTTGTACTTTAAAAATTTTTGACCAGTACTTTTACTGGGAAGTCTCTTATTTTGGGGTAAGGAGCTGAAGATTCCCGTAGTTTGTCTTTTTCCTTCCAACAATGCAACATGTTTTCTGTCTTTACTTTTCTTTTTGAACTTGGAAAAAAAATACAAATACTAAACCTGTACAAATGCATCCTTTAGGACTGGACTCAGACTCCAATATTATTCCTATAGCGAACAAAAGTAGTTTTATTCAAATATTATGTTTTTATTTATAAAATTTGTTTAAAAGTTTTATTTATGTATGGGCAAATGAAAATTTATGAAATAAAATAGTTTATTTTTATTTATCTTTTGTGGCCCCCCTTAGCCCCTCTACTAGAAAATCTGCTACCATGCTTATGTATGGGGTCAAAAAGCTTGGATGCTTATGCTCTGAAAAAAGGTGTTTTCAATATCTGTTTTTATCATACTGTAGATGCCCGTCAGGAAATAGCCCATATTGGCACTAAAAATTCCAAAATGTTTTTTCCCTGAAATTTCCCCTTATACTTGTACTACAGTTGCAGGTTTCCCCCAAGATCTTTGCAAGACTCCAAAGTGCTTTATGTTTAATTATATCTCTTAATGATCATCATTATTGTTTATGTTTTCAATTGAATATGATTCATTGTTTCTTTCTTTTTTTGAAATTGATGTTCACTAAATATTCATAACCTCATTTTGTTTTCTTTTCAAAACAGACCACATATTTTGAATTGATGTTGGAAAAATGCTTTTCTTTGTCACTCGTTTGATTTGATGAAACAAATTTTTCGATATTTACGTGTTTACCAGCTTTTATGCATTAAACTTAAGATTTATACATTTTAGCAGTTACGATGTCTTTTGATCTAGCCTTAATTTTTTGTTTAATTTTATTATAGCTTTTATTTCTATGTATGCATGTGCTTTTTCCTAGGATTCCTGGAAATTATGTAAAAATCCTTTGAACATCAT
The DNA here is from genome assembly GCF_026930045.1 of Uloborus diversus. Taxonomy (NCBI): domain Eukaryota; kingdom Metazoa; phylum Arthropoda; class Arachnida; order Araneae; family Uloboridae; genus Uloborus; species Uloborus diversus. Next base: position 703,209 of record NW_026558307.1, read on the forward strand.
ATTAGGGAGGAAAACCTTATGAAACCAGGGAAAGGGGTGAAAAAAAAATAGGGTGCTTTAAAATGCTTTATTTTGATTTTCACTATTTAGTGAGAATGCTGCTCTGCTTTAAATGTGTGAAAAACAAATCATTCTTAATTTTCCTTATGGTGATTTCTTTTTAGGGCAATATTTTGGATAAGTTACTGAACTAAAGGATCCAAAAGGAATAAAGATTTGGAAAAAGTGATTCAATCAAGTTTTGAAAAATTTGACCATAATTTCTCTTCTGAAAAAGTTTATTTGTAATTATGTTGTTATTTAACTTGTAATTAGTGTAAAATAAACCTTTTTGATGTTTTAACTTCTTTGTTTTCATTATTGACACTTCTGGATATTGTCTCTTCTTATTTCTTATGTAGACATGCTCACATATTTTTTTGGTAATAATTTTTGAGCTAAAATTCTTTCTCTCGATAAAATTGTTTTCGAGATGCTTACCTTTAATGGATACTTATGGTGTTTAAAAATTAATTTATCCATAAGTTTATGCTAGCTAGTAAAAAATGCAGTCTATTTTTGAAGTCGACTGCACAAGTTTTTAATTTATGTATAATTTAATTAATTTATAACTTTTTTAAATATGAAGTATAAATATGTTTTTTAATAATTTATATAACTTTTTTGAATGTTCTATGTTCTTTGAATGAACGAGGTCAGCAAACAAGTAAAGGCAATGGACGAACCATTAAAAAAACACTAGTTGCCAATGTTGGTAACATGTGTTTTAGCGATGAAACAAATTATGTATGTAAGCATTTTACATAAAATGTTAAGTGTTGTATTTTACTATAATCCATACAGTAAAAAAGCTTTACTGAATTTGTTTTTTTTTCAGTTAAGTTTCCCTTATTTCACGGGATTTTTTCTATATTTCTTTTTATACTTCTCTCTCTTAAACATGCATTCTCATTTTTAGAGATCATTTAATAGAATATTTATAATTCTGGCTACTGGGGTCCTCAAACTGCATTACTAACAGTGTTAGCCTATTTTACGCATTAATTGAATTGTAAAAATGACTTGCATTTTATTGTGTTCTTAAAACTTTTATTCATAACTTGGTTCTTATATGACAATAAACTAAGTTTTAAAGCACCTAATAATTTATGGGCAATGACGATAAAGAATGACATTTTTTTATGAACATCATGTTAATTTACAGGAGGCAGTGACCATAGAAAAGTTTTATGAGCATAACGCCAATTTACGGGCAGTGATCCTAGAAAACGAATTATAGCTTTTACGGAAGTAATATCAATTTACGGGCAATAGGCGTAGAGAATAAATTCTAGCTTTTACGGGAGCAATATCAATTTACGGGCAATAGGCCTAGAAAATAAATTTTAGCTTTTACGGGAGCAATATCAATTTACGGTCAATGGGCGTAGAAAACAAATTCTAGCTTTTACGGGCATATAGTCAATGTACGGGCAGTGGCCATAGAAAGAGGAATATAATTTTCACGGGCACATTGTCAATTTACGGTCACTCCCCTTTTATTTTACGGGGAGGAAATTACGGGCAAACCTATTATTTTCACGGTCAGGACAGATTACGGGTAGAATATTATTTTTACGGGCAGTGACCGGACCATTTTCTGCCGGTCACTGACCGTATTCTAACGGTGAAATTTCTTACAGTGTAGAGGTGTAAGGTGCGGATGAATTTTTCTCTCATAGTAACTTGACTTTTATTTTTCTTTTTTTCGTTCTTTTAAAATCAATTTCAAGTCATCTTTGAAAAAACTTCGAGTTAAAGAAAGTTTGGGGCAAGAAATGGTCCTAGTAGACCTGGTAGTTGCTTCTATACAGCATGATTTAGAAAAAAAAATTAATGAAAGTCTACCTAGGATCTTATCTTTAAACGCGTTTTATTCAAAACTTGAAAATGTCCACTTACATCCCTATGCTTCTCACTGCCTCATATATGACACCAGCTGTTCGTTCTGTGATTTTGGATGAACCTTTTGCTTCAGATAATAGTACTTTAACGATACAGGATTTCTTTCCTTCTGAAACCAGATTCATAGAATACTGATGGAGGATCAGCGCATAACTCGTACCAGAAGTTTTTAGCAATTTGTTATTCCATCTTTACTGTTCATACCATTCGGTGTAAAAGATGGTTTGGGCTTACACATCTTTACAGATAGTAACTACTCTCGTAACAGAAGCTAAAGACATAACTGCTTACCTCCTTTACAAAGAAATGCCACAAAATTGTTTGACTTCAATATGATTTGATGTTACTACCCGAACGTTAAAGGTCTTATCGCAACTCACCTTATTATCAGCGAGCAATACCCATACCAACTTGAGAGGGAAGAAACTTCTGGCCTTTAGAAACGGATTGAGATTTCCAAACTGAGAGACAAAAAGGTGTAAATATTTAGCATTCTATTGATGTATTGCTCATTGCTCTCATCAAGACTTGTTCTATCGTTGAATCACTACAGGTTCTAGACCACCTGAATTTGTCACTGCGTTAGATCGATGGATAGCTGATGTTTGATGTGATCAAATTTTTTTTATCGCATAATGTACTCAAAAGTTTCAGATAGAGTTGCAAGTATATGTCCGCATATTTAGCATAATTCACATAACCAGCTGCGTAAAAGAGAGGTAGCTTGGTGTTTGCAAATGAGAACCCCCACCGACTTAGAGGGTGCAGAATTGCAGCATTGCCCGTCTCACTGTTGGCAATTCCGGTTTGTCCCACCCTTACGGTGATGGCAAAAGATTGTAGAAAAGTTGAAGTAAGTTAATCAAGAAGAAGTAGGGAAATTTTGGTCAATTTGGACTTTTTTTATGCTGCACAGGAATTTTTTTCCAGCGCTCTAAACAGTTTAATAACTCCAGTCACAAATAATTTGGTTAATGAGCTCGCTTAGATCTTTTAGAATTATCATTCTGACATTACCATATCATTGTGATGCATTTTGTACTTCGGAAAAGTTTAAGTCAGGGAAATTTTTTCGTGAACTTCACTGCAAATGTGCACTCACTGTGATTTTGGAATGTAAATTCAGGGTCCCCCCCCCCCCTCAAAGCGATGGCGCACCCCTTAAGTGTGACGGAGTACCCATCAAGAATAAAAGTCCTCAATAAAGAAAGAAATACCCCTTGAAAAAACTGCCTTAAAAATTCCAATGACACAAAGCTGCTCCATGGACCCCCCCCCCCATTCCCCCCCCCCCGCCTGTACACCCCGGTTAATTAGAATTTTTTTTATGTGAGAGTTTATTGTTTTACTATTATAGAGTGGTTTCTGCGAGGTTTCAGAATTTTTTTTAAGTAATAGAAATTATTTTTCTTTAAATAGAGGATTATTTCGTCTCCCCCCCTTCCCCCCAAAACCCGACGCGCAAAGTGCTGGGACTTTTTACCCCTTCTTGCTGGAAGGGTAAGAAGTAATTTGCAACAGGTTTCACTTTTTTTTTTTGGATGTTTGGGTTTGGCCATTTTTTGGCCTAATTTTACTGTACTATAAGGGACTACATATTTGCAGAGGAGCAATTCTGGAATGGAATCCGGAAAGTTTTTCGTTACCAACTATACTCTCCAAAGTTACTGGAAGAAGCACGTTCTCCGATTCTCATGGGCGCAAGCTGAAGTTGACCGCAGCTTCTTTTGAACGTGGACATCTAACTTCAACTGATACTTCGGAAAATCATTTGCTTCTTTCATCTCAAAAGTCAAAGAGGGTCTACGGAGGAGGAGTAGACTTCCTGCAAACATCGCCGCCATTGCAATCGCTGAAAAGCGCCATTTTCGTCAAATGTGATGGAGTTAATGCTGTTCATGTTGTATTATTGTTTATATATATTTCATTACTATTATTTGGCAACACTAAGTACTTTTTGAAGCTTTACAATGGCGATCATCTAGTAAGTTGGAATCAAGTTTCGCTTATAATATATCTTCGTCTCTTCGTATTTATAGTTCACAGTTTACTCTGCTAAGTAGATACATAATCTTGATATGTTATTCAATGTCATCAGGTTATGTAAAGTTTATCAAATGCCGCTTGGGACACCCAAGCTCCATTTGTGTAGCGTGTATGGATTCAAGGGAAACGGCTCCTGAGAGAGTGAGGCCCCCAACCGGGCAGGAGTCCGACTTCGGCCTCGAACGATAGACAGCCTCTTCAATTGTGTAGTTTTAGAGGGGAGGCAGGAAATCTCCAGCAACTCTGCACACATGGTAACTGCCAGCCACTGGCCACAGGACCTCCACAGATTTAACGACCACGTTCTTCATGGGTTTATTTGTACGTGTCAGGCTCCGATTTAGCACCTTTTTTACTAGGCAGGTACTCGTCTTCAGAAAGTTGCACTTTTCTTTCCCATTTGTTTCTTCTGCAAAACAATTGTCGGATCCATACAAATCCTATGCAACCTCTCTTAAACGAAAAAGTTTTTTCTACTCCATTGCATCTGACAAGTTTGTTTTTTCTCAGATTATTTCAAAGCTTGTTTGCACTTCATTTTTTATTTATGTATTTATTTTAGAGACTCTTTTTATACTTTTCAATATTCATTCATGGACGTTTCATCGATATTTGCACCGCCAATAACTACTGCCTTTCGGCCATTTTAAAAATGCATCGTCCGAAGCAATACTCAATTATACTCTCCTTCAACACTTGGTGTCTTGCAGGAGTTAGTCGTTTGATATTTTTCCACATCACACAAACTTCAAAAGTCTCGACTTCATATATTCGACAGTTTTTTCTTCCGGTCTATTCAGCATATTGGGGAGGAGGGAACTGGCGAACGTCTATGGCGTCTTTAAACTGACGAAACATCGTTCTCTATGATTTTACAGCTTACACAGTATAAAAACAGTCAAAATTAAATAGTTAAATTCCTTAATTATCTTTCAAATAAATACACGTGTTTAAACTAGTCACATGAAGCATGGTTTATATTTCCTAATTTTTATCACAGTATTTATAAAATAAGGGAAGCAAAGCTTTTTTTTAAGGGGAGGTCCGGGACACATTGTGAAAAAAAAAAATTATCAAAGAGTTGAGAGTTTTGAAATTCTTTTGCACTGATTCACCATCTATTTAGTAAGCAAAATCATAAAATATTTTTTTTTATTTTTATTTAAATTTAATTTGTTTTTGAAAAAACGTAGAATTGCTTTAAATCGCTAAAACTCGAAATATTCTTGGTCAATCTAATTTTTTGTCAAAAAATTATGCAGAAATATCTAAGCTTTAATTTTTATTCGGCGATTTAAAAACTTTAATTCAATAAAAAGTAGAAAATATGTAAAGAAATATTTCGATTTTTTTTCTGCAAAAACTTTTTTTTCTTAATTTGCCGAATAAAAATTAATTTCTTTGAAAAAGATTTGCTCCAAATTTCAATATTTTATCTTTATTAGTTCTTGCCTTATAAGAATTTGAATGCAAAAAATCAGGAAAATATGCATCATGGAGAAAAACGCGTTCAACGTTTTAAAGTTAAATAGAATATTTAGTTAAATGCATGCAACAAAAATAATTATATCTTTCGTATCTAATTAAAATAGAATCAAGATTCCCAACGTCTTTTAAGCAGAAAAACCGAGCAGTTTTTTAAATGATTAAAAAAAAACCCAAAATTTGACGATCTGTGTCCCGGACCCCCTTAAAAATAGAAATAATTGCCGACTGTCGCCACCTTGCCTGCTTCCAAGAACCGATTCCTGCAGGTATTTTATAATATCTCATTTTACTTCATGCACGACAATATCTATCAAGTTTCTTTTTTACATGTTGAAAAGCAGATTTATCTAAACATTGTTCAACGCAACTCCAAAATTATCCTTTTATGGATAAAAAAAGGAGAACGCAAAAAAGGCATTTTTTTTCCTGTCAAGCGCCATTTACTGCCAGCCTTTTTTTTTTCTTCAATATTTCTTTTTTTTTTCATTTTTTTTTTCAATGTTTCATTTCTTTTTTTTTAATTTTTTTTTATTTACTTTTAATATTTCATTTCTCTTTTCTTTTAATTTCTCTTTTTTTGTTTTTTTTTTAAATTTTTTTTTATATTTCATTTCGCTTTTTTTTTTTTTTTTTTGAATTATTCTTTTTTTTTTTTAGCTGGATTTTTTTTTTTTTTTTTTTTTTTTTTTTTGACGCTTGACACGAATACGTTACACAACTAGTCTCTCACAAAAGCTACAAACAATCTGTTTGACTTAATACAGAACTGTTCATGTTGGAGAATAGCAAGAATAACAGCAGTTTCATTACAAATACTAAAATATGCTTCTAAGCTAAAGAATAAATACCTTTGTGCTGAAAAATTAAAATGTCAGTAATCCAACGTTATTAAGCACAAAACTTGCAAATGATTGCAGACACGTGTTTCGGTGTTACAAGGAACACCTTTTTCAATGCAAAGAAGTGTGAGCTTTTGGATGAAAAGTCATCCGAGAAAAGCAACACGGTGGAACAGGAGGTAGTATAAATATCAAAAAATAGAAATTAAACAAAACAAAAAAGATAAAATGACACATGGAGACAAAATTTATTATATAATTCCATCAGGAAAAAACAGTTAAGTAATAAATTTTAAAAGAAAACCCATAAACAATGCAAAAAGTCCAAAAATGAAACCACTCTGAATAAATTAGCAATAAATTTACCAGCGGGAAAAACTATGTATGGAAGCAATGTATCAAATGGAGAAATGCAGAAAAAACAGAGTGAAGGGTAAACATATTGGAATTAGTTAATCACAAAACGAAATAAGAAAGCAAAAAATGAAAAAATAAAAGTAAGAAATGTACGACGTTTACATAAAAATAATAGAAAATCTAAACCAATTTTAACAAAGCAGTCCACACAGAGGAAAAATAGGGAATTGCAGTAAGATCGTTAACTAAATTAGAACGGTTCCTCAGGATGTGAAAAGATTCCCAAAAATCAAGATCCAACGAATTGGGGCATTTTTGGATAATTTGATAAGAGTTAAAATCAAAAGAGTGATTCGATTCCCAACAGTGTTGAGCAATACTGGATTTATTCAGCTGTTGTTTTCTCACATAGCTTTGATGTTCTTTTAACCGAAATTTCAAAGAACGGCGGGTCTGTCCGATGTATCCGAGTCCGCAATTGCAAACAATTTTATAGATCCCACAGCAATTAAGAGGGTGAATAGAATCTTTAAGAGAAGAGAAAGAAAGTTTATTAATAGGAGAAAATACCACTTGGAATTGGAATCGCTTCAGAATCTTAGCAACCTGAAAACTGATACCAGGGAAGAAAGGCAGAACAACTAAATTCTTAGTGTTAAAAGTTCTATTAAGAACAACATTTTGAGATTTTTTGCGAAGTTTTTTATAAATGGAATCAACTAAGGTGGGCGGATAGTCTCTATCAGCAGCCACAGCTCTTATATAGTTAAGTTCCGCATTAAGAAGCTCAGGTGAAGAACAAATATTCATTGCACGATAAACATATGTGTTGAAAGCTGAATATTTTTGATTAGGAGGGTGAGACGATAATCTATGTGGGGGTAAGGAAACAGCAAAAGGTTTACGATAAACCGTAGTTTCAAAACCGGACTCAGTTCGAGAAACGAGAACATCCAGAAATGGAAGGCAATTATTCTGTTCTTTTTCACAAGAGAATTGAATATGAGGATCAATGGAATTTAAAATGGATAAAGCATCATCAATGCTTAGTTGACCGTGGTTCATAAGAACAAAGCAGTCATCAACATAGCGAACATAGAATTGAAACTGTAGTTTCTGAAACAACTTGACCTCAAAGTAATGCATGTAAATATCACTAAGGATGGGGCTAAGTGGGTTTCCCATTGCCAAACCATCCAACATAGTATAAAATTTACCATTAAAAACAAAGGAACTTTGCCTTAGACAAGTATGAGTAAGGAAAACTAAATCCTCAATTTCCTTAGAGGTAAAATGAAATTCAGACAGTCTACTCTGAAGGCATAACAATGAACCCTCGACCGGAACGTTCGTAAATAATGAGTTCACATCAAAAGAAACCATAAAAGAATTATTTGGAACGCAATTCTGAATTTTTTTGACAAACTCGATAGAGTTTTTTACAGTGAATACATTATTACTCATAAGAGGAGAAAACACAGAGACTAAATATTTTGCAAGTTTATAAGAAGCCGTACCAATATTGGAAACAATCGGTCTGAAAGGAATGCCAGCTTTATGTACCTTGGGTAAAGCATAAAATCTAGCGCAATTAGCAATAGAAGGAATAACAGAGCGTTTAACATTTATTGGAATAGACTGAAATTAATGCTCTAAAATGCAATGATAACTTTACTCTGGCCAGCAAACCTTCTTTTTCTAAGCTTATTGCTCCTATTGAGAAAGCTTTTAAATTTAGTGCCTTATCATCCAATCAAAAAGATTGCGTTAGGCATCTTATTGCTTCTAATGTGGACTTTAATTCTAGAATTTCCAATCCCGTCTTTACTAATACTGTTCGGCGTACTGTAAAGAATTTAACTTCTAATTCAGATATTGTTGTTACTAAAGCTGACAAGGGTGGTCAAATTGTTGTTCTTGACAAATCATCTTATGTTGACAAAACTAATGATTTGATTTCTTCTGGTCCATACTTAGAGATTTCTAAAGATCCTAGTGAAAATGAGTTAAAGACTATTTCTTCGGCTGTCAAGTCTGTTCAGTCTATTCCAATAAATGTTAAACGCTCTGTTATTCCTTCTATTGCTAATTGCGCTAGATTTTATGCTTTACCCAAGGTACATAAAGCTGGCATTCCTTTCAGACCGATTGTTTCCAATATTGGTACGGCTTCTTATAAACTTGCAAAATATTTAGTCTCTGTGTTTTCTCCTCTTATGAGTAATAATGTATTCACTGTAAAAAACTCTATCGAGTTTGTCAAAAAAATTCAGAATTGCGTTCCAAATAATTCTTTTATGGTTTCTTTTGATGTGAACTCATTATTTACGAACGTTCCGGTCGAGGGTTCATTGTTATGCCTTCAGAGTAGACTGTCTGAATTTCATTTTACCTCTAAGGAAATTGAGGATTTAGTTTTCCTTACTCATACTTGTCTAAGGCAAAGTTCCTTTGTTTTTAATGGTAAATTTTATACTATGTTGGATGGTTTGGCAATGGGAAACCCACTTAGCCCCATCCTTAGTGATATTTACATGCATTACTTTGAGGTCAAGTTGTTTCAGAAACTACAGTTTCAATTCTATGTTCGCTATGTTGATGACTGCTTTGTTCTTATGAACCACGGTCAACTAAGCATTGATGATGCTTTATCCATTTTAAATTCCATTGATCCTCATATTCAATTCTCTTGTGAAAAAGAACAGAATAATTGCCTTCCATTTCTGGATGTTCTCGTTTCTCGAACTGAGTCCGGTTTTGAAACTACGGTTTATCGTAAACCTTTTGCTGTTTCCTTACCCCCACATAGATTATCGTCTCACCCTCCTAATCAAAAATATTCAGCTTTCAACACATATGTTTATCGTGCAATGAATATTTGTTCTTCACCTGAGCTTCTTAATGCGGAACTTAACTATATAAGAGCTGTGGCTGCTGATAGAGACTATCCGCCCACCTTAGTTGATTCCATTTATAAAAAACTTCGCAAAAAATCTCAAAATGTTGTTCTTAATAGAACTTTTAACACTAAGAATTTAGTTGTTCTGCCTTTCTTCCCTGGTATCAGTTTTCAGGTTGCTAAGATTCTGAAGCGATTCCAATTCCAAGTGGTATTTTCTCCTATTAATAAACTTTCTTTCTCTTCTCTTAAAGATTCTATTCACCCTCTTAATTGCTGTGGGATCTATAAAATTGTTTGCAATTGCGGACTCGGATACATCGGACAGACCCGCCGTTCTTTGAAATTTCGGTTAAAAGAACATCAAAGCTATGTGAGAAAACAACAGCTGAATAAATCCAGTATTGCTCAACACTGTTGGGAATCGAATCACTCTTTTGATTTTAACTCTTATCAAATTATCCAAAAATGCCCCAATTCGTTGGATCTTGATTTTTGGGAATCTTTTCACATCCTGAGGAACCGTTCTAATTTAGTTAACGATCTTACTGCAATTCCCTATTTTTCCTCTGTGTGGACTGCTTTGTTAAAATTGGTTTAGATTTTCTATTATTTTTATGTAAACGTCGTACATTTCTTACTTTTATTTTTTCATTTTTTGCTTTCTTATTTCGTTTTGTGATTAACTAATTCCAATATGTTTACCCTTCACTCTGTTTTTTCTGCATTTCTCCATTTGATACATTGCTTCCATACATAGTTTTTCCCGCTGGTAAATTTATTGCTAATTTATTCAGAGTGGTTTCATTTTTGGACTTTTTGCATTGTTTATGGGTTTTCTTTTAAAATTTATTACTTAACTGTTTTTTCCTGATGGAATTATATAATAAATTTTGTCTCCATGTGTCATTTTATCTTTTTTGTTTTGTTTAATTTCTATTTTTTGATATTTATACTACCTCCTGTTCCACCGTGTTGCTTTTCTCGGATGACTTTTCATCCAAAAGCTCACACTTCTTTGCATTGAAAAAGGTGTTCCTTGTAACACCGAAACACGTGTCTGCAATCATTTGCAAGTTTTGTGCTTAATAACGTTGGATTACTGACATTTTAATTTTTCAGCACAAAGGTATTTATTCTTTATTTAGTTGGCTTAAACGGGCCGTACGTTTGCATTCTTTCTTTTTTCTTTCTTCTTGCCTTGAATTTTGGTTGTATTTGTTGTATTTGGTAGTTTTGAATTTTGCTTCATTTTTGCCTTGTTACTGTTTTAATATGATTTGTATTTTTGATAATAATTTGTTCTTATGTACTTTGTTATTTTGTTTTTGGAATGTCTCAAATCAATAGGTTTTGCAATCTTCGTATTAAGAAGTTTCGCTTTTTGAACCACTTAAAATTTCTTCAAGAATGTAGGCGCAGGAAAGTTATTCCGAATTTTATTTCTTTGAAATGTAACTTACCACGTTCTGTAAAAATTGATAAAGTTATTTTTCGGTCGAAATTGGCTCTACTTAGAGCTTCGATCCAAGAAACTAGGAAACGCCTCTCGTTTATTGAACGTGAGCTCTATGATTTGCATCTCTCTATTTCAAATTCTATTTCTGATTTTGATTATGTTGATAGAACTTCTTGGTCTAGAACCCTTCGTTCTACGATGAATCATCAAGTTGTTTTGAAAAAGAAATTAGCTAAACTTTGTAGAAATTCGAAAGTTGTTCCTTCGGAAAATTTACCAGTGGTAAATAAAAATGTTGTCGTTAATATTTCAAGTGTTCCTTTAAATAGTTCTCAAATTAATGCTCTAAAATGCAATGATAACTTTACTCTGGCCAGCAAACCTTCTTTTTCTAAGCTTATTGCTCCTATTGAGAAAGCTTTTAAATTTAGTGCCTTATCATCCAATCAAAAAGATTGCGTTAGGCATCTTATTGCTTCTAATGTGGACTTTAATTCTAGAATTTCCAATCCCGTCTTTACTAATACTGTTCGGCGTACTGTAAAGAATTTAACTTCTAATTCAGATATTGTTGTTACTAAAGCTGACAAGGGTGGTCAAATTGTTGTTCTTGACAAATCATCTTATGTTGACAAAACTAATGATTTGATTTCTTCTGGTCCATACTTAGAGATTTCTAAAGATCCTAGTGAAAATGAGTTAAAGACTATTTCTTCGGCTGTCAAGTCTGTTCAGTCTATTCCAATAAATGTTAAACGCTCTGTTATTCCTTCTATTGCTAATTGCGCTAGATTTTATGCTTTACCCAAGGTACATAAAGCTGGCATTCCTTTCAGACCGATTGTTTCCAATATTGGTACGGCTTCTTATAAACTTGCAAAATATTTAGTCTCTGTGTTTTCTCCTCTTATGAGTAATAATGTATTCACTGTAAAAAACTCTATCGAGTTTGTCAAAAAAATTCAGAATTGCGTTCCAAATAATTCTTTTATGGTTTCTTTTGATGTGAACTCATTATTTACGAACGTTCCGGTCGAGGGTTCATTGTTATGCCTTCAGAGTAGACTGTCTGAATTTCATTTTACCTCTAAGGAAATTGAGGATTTAGTTTTCCTTACTCATACTTGTCTAAGGCAAAGTTCCTTTGTTTTTAAATGGTAAATTTTATACTATGTTGGATGGTTTGGCAATGGGAAACCCACTTAGCCCCATCCTTAGTGATATTTACATGCATTACTTTGAGGTCAAGTTGTTTCAGAAACTACAGTTTCAATTCTATGTTCGCTATGTTGATGACTGCTTTGTTCTTATGAACCACGGTCAACTAAGCATTGATGATGCTTTATCCATTTTAAATTCCATTGATCCTCATATTCAATTCTCTTGTGAAAAAGAACAGAATAATTGCCTTCCATTTCTGGATGTTCTCGTTTCTCGAACTGAGTCCGGTTTTGAAACTACGGTTTATCGTAAACCTTTTGCTGTTTCCTTACCCCCACATAGATTATCGTCTCACCCTCCTAATCAAAAATATTCAGCTTTCAACACATATGTTTATCGTGCAATGAATATTTGTTCTTCACCTGAGCTTCTTAATGCGGAACTTAACTATATAAGAGCTGTGGCTGCTGATAGAGACTATCCGCCCACCTTAGTTGATTCCATTTATAAAAAACTTCGCAAAAAATCTCAAAATGTTGTTCTTAATAGAACTTTTAACACTAAGAATTTAGTTGTTCTGCCTTTCTTCCCTGGTATCAGTTTTCAGGTTGCTAAGATTCTGAAGCGATTCCAATTCCAAGTGGTATTTTCTCCTATTAATAAACTTTCTTTCTCTTCTCTTAAAGATTCTATTCACCCTCTTAATTGCTGTGGGATCTATAAAATTGTTTGCAATTGCGGACTCGGATACATCGGACAGACCCGCCGTTCTTTGAAATTTCGGTTAAAAGAACATCAAAGCTATGTGAGAAAACAACAGCTGAATAAATCCAGTATTGCTCAACACTGTTGGGAATCGAATCACTCTTTTGATTTTAACTCTTATCAAATTATCCAAAAATGCCCCAATTCGTTGGATCTTGATTTTTGGGAATCTTTTCACATCCTGAGGAACCGTTCTAATTTAGTTAACGATCTTACTGCAATTCCCTATTTTTCCTCTGTGTGGACTGCTTTGTTAAAATTGGTTTAGATTTTCTATTATTTTTATGTAAACGTCGTACATTTCTTACTTTTATTTTTTCATTTTTTGCTTTCTTATTTCGTTTTGTGATTAACTAATTCCAATATGTTTACCCTTCACTCTGTTTTTTCTGCATTTCTCCATTTGATACATTGCTTCCATACATAGTTTTTCCCGCTGGTAAATTTATTGCTAATTTATTCAGAGTGGTTTCATTTTTGGACTTTTTGCATTGTTTATGGGTTTTCTTTTAAAATTTATTACTTAACTGTTTTTTCCTGATGGAATTATATAATAAATTTTGTCTCCATGTGTCATTTTATCTTTTTTGTTTTGTTTAATTTCTATTTTTTGATATTTATACTACCTCCTGTTCCACCGTGTTGCTTTTCTCGGATGACTTTTCATCCAAAAGCTCACACTTCTTTGCATTGAAAAAGGTGTTCCTTGTAACACCGAAACACGTGTCTGCAATCATTTGCAAGTTTTGTGCTTAATAACGTTGGATTACTGACATTTTAATGCTTCTAAGCTATTAGTCTTTTAGAAATTTAAAAATTTCACAACAAGACATTAACATCAACAACAAAATACAGGAAATGAAAAAAATTTTCAACTACGCAAAATTATTTAACCTGCAGGAAAAGATTTCTCAGATAATCTTCAAATATTAATGTTAAAAGTTCTCATTTTAATGTTATCAAAATTTAATACTTTAATATTATTAAAGCTTTCATTTTAAAAATTGATTCACGTTTATTAAATGGAAATTAAAAACTTCCCAGCCACAAACGAAAGAAGAGTGTTTTTCCGCAAACACTTTGTCCTAATGATTTGAAATGTAGTGGAAACGGATTAAAATGTAAACAGCTGATCAGTTTGAAAATGATCAGACACAACTTTTTCTTTTTTTTTATGTCTTTCAAATTTAATCAAATTCAAAATCATACCCCTTAAAATACTTACACATTCATTCTGGGACTTCAAAAAGTGATTTTTTTTAAGAAAAAGAAGGACTTTAATTTATGAGAATGAGGGAAAATATTTCATCTGAAATTTATGCTCAAGAATTTATAAGAATCAAGGGTTTAATCCCACCAGTTGTGATGAGCTCCTTAATTGATACTAAGGTGGAACACCTTAGAGCAGGAATTAATAAATGGAGGGAGCAAGTTCAAGCCTCAGCATTTGCGAGTTGCCTCATTATTTGCTTAGCAAAAGCTGAGGCAAAGGCCCCAAGTCACGTGACTCTACAACAACGAATGAATGATTGACTAGTTTTGCGTGAAACAAGTGAAAGAAACTATTTCTTCTCATGTTTCACTTTGAAATATATCACGTGACTTGTGATCTTTGCTTCACGAAAGCAATTGTTCACTCCTTCCCTCCATTTAATCCCTTCTCAATGACCTAAACTGCATGGCTGAACCATATGATTATCATACCAGTGAGTTAAACCAGTTTAATTTTTTAAAAGCTTTTTTCATTTTAATGCCTCTGCTGAACCTTAATCTGAAGAAGCAACTTTTTTTAGCACTTTTCAGTAGCAAGAGAGAAACCGTCATTTACTATTTGGTGAATACAGTAAACTCCCGATTATCCGCTCGTGGATAATCGGAAGTCATTTAACAATCAGGAACATGTATTTTCGTAGGGAAAAAAAACAATGGGCGATTTTTTTTTTTTTTTTTGAAAAATTGTAAATGTAAACTCAGTTGTTTGTTTTATCTATTGCTCTTTCTCATCGTACATACTTGTTTTTTTTTTGGTGTTAAGTTCTGTTGGGTAAAAATATAAAGCATTTTTACTGTCATATTTTCATTGTTCGTAGAAAGTATTACACACCTATATAGCCAAGTTTCTGAGGAACAACACTTTTTCTCTTATTAGTCCCTCATTTTAACCTTTTTGCGGTTTATCAGCGATTTTTATTATCCGTGGCACTTGTGCCACTCGATCTGGATAATCGGAAACTGCAGAAATTTTAGAAAACCATTAAAAAATTTCGAATAACAAATTCCATGCAATTTCGTAAAGTCTTTGCATGATTCTAACCAGAAAATCATACGATAATGTAATAACGAAAATAAATGTATATAAGCAGCAATAAAAATATCAAAGTAAAACATGTTTTTTTTGACGCAAAAATTATTTGCCCTGGATCCCCGTTATCGAAACATGAGGTTTTAAAGTCTGCCAAAGTTTTAAGATAAGTCGCCAAGTTTAGCGAATTGCGGCGAGTAATGGAAGACGTCTTTCACACGTTTTGCAGATGGATGTCCCTCCATTTCTCGCATGACTTTAAATTTCGGCAGATGTACTAATATCTCGGTAACGGGGGCACAAGAGCAAATAATTTCTGCACCAAAAATTTCTAAATATTCTGTTTCAATATCTACCTATTTTGTTCTTCATTATAACACAGTTTGTGTGGTTCTCTGGTGAGCAAGACGCAATACTGTAAAAGCACGCATTTTTGCTTTTGGCTCTGCTCATATGAAATTCGCGCAATTTCCAGTTCTTGCATCACACATAACTTGATTTTCGCGGAAAAATACGGATCGCGAAAAGAGGCAATTCTGCAGAAACTGGTTATTTTAAGCCGTTGAGTCGAATATTCTGCAAAACTCAAATAAAGTAGCAGTATTGGGCCTGTGTAACGTGAAAGTTAGTTTTCCTCAAATAAACGCCTCAGGTTGAAAGTCAAATTCAAGCAGTCAAGAGACCTCCATGAATTAGAGAAGTTTTAACACACAAAAAAATAAGACAATGCTTTTTTTTCCCACAAATAATAATGATCAAAAAAAGTGTCTAATGTTCAAATATATTTATTTAAATAGACAATCGCGGTCTTAAAAAATAATTAGCCTCTTTAGAATGTCGTGTGTGACGACTTTAATCGTAGTTAACATGTAGTAACGGATCTATAAATCGAACTAGGGGGAGGTACGATCAACATAAGTGGGGCTCATGGCACTAACTCCGCCATTGATATTTTTGGAGAGTGTTTTAGGCGGCTCTTTTCCTCCAACTCTCCTTCTTGGGAGGAGGGGGTGCTCCATAAATTTTGAGGGGGTGTGCTCTCAGTGTACAGGGACCCCTGTCTAAGCAAAATGAACTTTTCTCTATAAGAAATGATACCGTCCCCCCCCCATACCCCACAAAAAAGTTAGGACCTTAATTATTAAAAATATTTATCTAGGTTTTTTTTACATATGAGATTTATATAGTAAACTAAAAAACAAACAAACTTAGTTTGGAAACGATAGCTGCATAGACTAATTGCCACCCCGTAGCCGAAACGTCACGTGGAATTGTAAGCAAACACCGAAATAGTCATTCACAGCACCCAGATATGGTAATTGCGCTATTTCTGTTTCCAAAATCGAGTAGCAGGTAAAAAGACTCTATAGAACCGAGTACATCTTCACATTGGTAAGTGATAAGGTTTTTACTACATCAGAAAGGGCATAGCTCCATAGTTTTGCACCCTAGCTTAAACAGCGTGTCATTAGGAAAAGAGGATGCGAGAAGGGGGTCAAGTGGCCTCCTGGGGAAAATAGTTCAAAATTGATGTCAAAAACACATTTTTAGGCACATTTTGGTGATAGCGTTGAACGAAAGATGTTGATGTTCCCAATTTCAGAATTTAATGTCCACTTTCGGTAGTAATTCAGGCTCGGATGCTCCTCCCAGAAATTTGCCGGAACAAAATTTTAAAAAACGCAATTATGAGCTATTGTTAATGATGTTGAGGGAATAGAGAAAATTCTGGGGATATTGAACTTTGAACAACACAGCTGTAGGCTATATTTGATGTCATTAGGTCAGGCAGGCGGCTTAGGGGGTGTATGTTAGAAAATTTTCATGATTGAAGTCTTTAAGAAGCAATTTTAGAGTAAGCTGGTAACATTAAGGGCCTGGCCAACGCGTCTCTCCTTCGGAAATTTTCGGCATCGACATCCCTAATTTTAGGCTATCATTCATGACGTTACAGGAATGATGGTTCGTCGACTGTGTAATTTTCGACATTGAAGTTTAAAAAAATGCATTTTTAGGTTATATTTTGTAGTGGTAAAGGCTTAGAGGCTTTCTTTGAAAACGTTTCAACGTTGAAGTCGTGCAACCGGAATATTTTGACTATCTTTGAGAGATTTAGGAAATGACGGAAGTTCGGTGGTTCTCCCTGGAAATCTTTTGACGTAAAAAACTCAAACGAAAGTTTTACTCAATTGAGTTGAAAAACCGAAATGGAAGATTTAGTTGAAAAACTCAAATGAACGTTTTATTTTCCGACGTGAGGGAGGTGTCCTAACGTCACAAAAATAAAAGTTAGAGGCCTTTACTCCGGAAATATTTCGAAATATACGTCCAAAAGAAGAGCCTTCAGGCGTAAGTTTGAGAAATAGAGGAAACGGAAGAGGTTCCCTCCTGAATTTTTTTCGAAACTGAAGTCTATTTTATTTTTTATATGAAAAAAGGAAAGGCTTGAGGATTCTACAGTAAAACTTTCCAAACAGGTAATTTAAGACTATCTGTGGTGATATTAGAGAACGGGGGGGGGGGGGAGTGCTCGGAAGTTCCTACCCCGGGAAGTTCTCCGAACGATTCGGGAGCTGTCTTCGCCTTTAGTAATTTCGGTTTTTTAATTTTTTTGAAATCAAGTCAGGTTATATTTTGAAGCAGTGGGTTGTATCTCTCGGAAATGTTTCGAGATTAAAAGCTTGAAAATGCACTTCTGCCTGGAGATGCAAGGGGAACGGAGAGTGTTTGGGGTCATGCTCTGGAAATTTTCGAGATTGAGTTTCTAGAATGATATGCTAGTATACTGAATTAGGGTTTCTCTTTTCCCTCCTAAAGTATTTTGAAACTACCTTAAGCGACGTTAGAAAAAGAAGAGGACGGAGAGGGGAAAATTTGAATCGCCACAAGCTCCAAGGTATTCTATTTTTGGCTAAGTTTTACAGTGAATTATTGAACTGAAGAAATGTTGTAGAAAAGTCACACAAATTAACAACATCTTAGCATTACGGGGTGTTTTAATGCACTTTTGTACGGTATCTCAACAATTAATGTTTAAAAATAGTATTTTTAAGCAACAGCCATTTTATTTTAGGAAAAGAAAGCACAGTGACACTGTTAATGAATTAATCCGTAAATGTACTGAACTTCTAGAGAACCAGGGTGTGTTGATTTAAAGCACGATTAAAATCGCGATTTAAATCAAATGATTTTTGTTCTAAAGCGATTTAAATCAATTGATTTGAAGCAAGTGATTTTTTAACAAAATCATTCATTAAAATCAGTTCATTTTTATAAATTAATTTTGCATTCTTAGAGTATGCTGCTCTTTAACTACACTGTATTATACAATCTTAACTTCAACAGGCAAAACTACACAGATCCCTCTATCTGTGTGTGAAACAGATTTTTTACTCTCGCAATATTGTTTTTACTCCAAAATTAAAGTTCAATTCAGTACAGAACCAAATAAAGATTTGCAGTTTTTCTTACACACCATCACTAATACAGTTAAGAAAAGTAATTGCTCAACATATTCTTTTATAGTAAAACGTGCATGATGATCAAAACCTCTCTTTTGAGCAAAGCATGAAACAAAATCACTTCTTATCTAAATACAGTCGAACCTGTCTATCTCGAATTTTACGGGCGAGAAGAAAAATTCGAGATATGGAGGTTTCGAGGCACAGAGGTTTTGAAAAGGTTCTAAAAATAAGAAATTGGAGCAGTGACTCGAAAGTAAAACTTTGGAAGCAATTTTGCTAATCAACAATGTCTCCTTCCTCTCAGTTTCCGAATGGATATAATAGCTGGAAAACTTGCTTCTTGTACATAAAGTTTTAACTCTGGAGCATTATGTGACTGCTAATATTAAGAAAAATGGTTTTTGTCTAAAACTTCCAGTTAATAAAGATCGTTGGGGATCGAATTCAAGAAAGACACTTTAGTCGAAATTCGAGATATACAGGTTTTCAGAAAATTTCATTCGAGACAAACATGGGGGAAAACATTGAATTAATACTTTATGGTACAGGGAAAATGAAAAACTTCGACATAGAGAGGTTTTTGAGATAGGCAGGTTCGAGATAAACAGGTTCGACTGTATTATAACGTATTTAGAAATCTTTAAAATATATTGAAGTAGAAAGAGAACTTTTCTTAGTTTTTAAAGCAAGCTGAAGGGACTCATCTACTGTAGAAATATATTATGTTTATAAATGTAAAATACTTACTAAAATTTTTGAAGATTTAAAAAACATCTGATTTAAATCAAAAAAATGCGATTTAAATTTAAAAAAAAATTGGACTTGTTTGATATTAAAAAAATCAAAAAAAAAAAAAAAAAAATCACGAATCCTGCTTTGCACATACCGTGGTCAACATACATGTGGCAAGCATCTTTAACTATTTTAAAGAAGGAAATGCAAAAACACATGAACAAAATAAACTGTTGAACTGCTTATGTCATAGACTGACAGTTCTTACCTTCCCACACTTAATGTGAATTTTTGAAAAGGAATGACCCTCGTTTTACGCGGGGGTTACGTTCCACGGAAATGCCGCTTAAATTGAGACCTATTACTAGTGTTAAAATAGGGGTTTGGTTTGATGAGTCATTGTGTACTTATATCGACTTTTATGCACAACATGCATAAAGAAAACCTAAATTAATTTCGTGTTCTGTACACAAGGGCGGATTCAGAAGGTCAGCTGACCCCACTGTGACAGCAATTTTATTATGATTATTATTAAACTTCAATTTTTCAGATCCGAAAAAATTGAACTTGAAATCAATGTTCACTTTTTTTCCCCCATGATTCATTTCTTCTCAGCACGTCATCATTCAAAGGATTGACTGGGTACGTTTACTCAACTATTGCTCTTTTGAAACTTTTGTTCATTTCGAAAAAAAAAACAATCATCTCTAATGAGTAACAATGAGCTTAATGTTTCTTCAGAAAACTGCTCACCCTTATCATGGTGTGTGCTGTTTGTTCCCAACTACAGTAGGCGCCGCTTAATGTGATCACTTTGGGACAAATATAATAACCGAAAAGAATCCAAGAGACACAAAATAATGATTTTTTTCCAATTAAGGTGCATTTATTTTGGCAACCTCAAATTAAAACCACAATAACTCAAATGAACGCAGTTTTAAATTATAAATTATTAAATTAACAGAATGGAAATATCTGAATTATAAAAATTCGAAGCTAAATTATGCAATTTTTAATCACATAGTAATGGGTAAAGTAAAATATGACCGTTTTCCCTGACATTCGTAAACCAGTTTTAAAGCACATTCAGCTTTCCTATCTTTTCCAGTATGGCTTCCCTTGTTGTTTAAATTTTAACTTAACTTCAATTTGTTTTAAATCTCGACACAATTCTTTAATAGTTTACAAAGTAATGGCAACAATGGAGGTCCTACATCTATGCCTGTAACATGTCCAGCGACTGAATTTTTTAGGTGCAAAAGAAAGTTTTTTAAGGGGAGTCTGGTCACTGGGGGGCGGGGACCAACTTTCTGTAGCTTCATTCCTAGAAAAATTTTGTGCTATTGAAAACAACAAAATGCTACACAGAAAGTGAGTCTCGTCAGGGTTTGCCTATGTATTTCTCTCAACTGAGGAACAAAAACGGGGAAAAAATTGAAAGTTTATGAAAAAGTGATAACAACAAACGAAGACGCTGATTACAATATCCGACTTTTTTAACGTGTGTTAACATACAAGTGTTCTGGAACTTTGTGATTCTGATAACATTAAGCGAATGATAACATTAACCGTGATCACATTAAGCGGCGCCTACTGTATTTTATATGTTGAAATCTAATATACTCAAAGCTTACGTTAACGCGACCAGTCTGTCTTCCTTAAGAGATGTTTTTTTTTTACGAAAATTTGCGGAAATATGATTCCTAGAGCAATTTGCGCCATTAAAAACTTTAGCGGCGGAGGGGAGAGGTGCTCTTTGACATATGGGGGGTGGGTTGGAACTTGAACCCCCCCCCCCCCCCCATACAAAAATTTCTGGATCCGCCCTTGGTATACAAAGAAGAGTTGACTATGATAGTCTTTTGGCAGTCATTAAGAATTTTTCTTTGTAATTCTTTGCAGAGCATTAACGCATCCATGATCACTTGCATCATTTCCATGATAGAATCTTCCTTCACTAACAAATCAGAAAGATCATTTCTATTGTCTAGGAACGGCTCAAAATTTTCTATGTGAACGTTTTTGGTTGTGCGTCACCGACGTCGGTATCCTCGTTGGTTTTGGCCTCCTTTGTCACTCCTAAAAGCTCTTCTTCCAGTGAGTTCTGAACTGTGTGAGTTGAATAACTTTACTTCTGGAAAGAGCTCTGGAATCAATCGTCTCCAGTGGCCTAAGGTTGATTACTAGCACCCCAAAATGCAGTTGATTTCGCGTCATCTGCAATCTTTAGGAGTTTGGATTTTGAAAGAGGGTGAAATGTTATGTTTGCATTGCCGCATCCGCGTAAAATAAAAGCGTATAATCAAAACCGCGAAAAATAAACCCGTGTAAAACAAGGGTCTACTGTACTAGATTGCCGGTATGTGTAAAAATTCAATTTTCCATGCATCCCCCCCCCCCCGTAAAACGGAACGTGCAAATAAAATTGTGAATGAAAGTTTGATTATATTTGCACTTAGTTTTTTTCGTCTTTAGAAATTGAGCGAACAATTATTGTTTTATTTTTTTCTCACTCATTCAACATGCATGAAGTGAATGAAAGTTGCAGAACATTTCAGAATGCAAGCAAACTGGATTAGAGCAACTGGTAAAATACATAATGCAATTACGACACGTAATACGTGTTCATTTTCTATTCAGCCGCGAACACCACCTACTACAAGGCATATGTAACTTTTTACAACTTATTTTTGAACTTGATCGAAAAGTGCTCCACACGCATTTGTATTGGTAAGATTCACCACGTTGGCCACTAAAAGCCTGTGACCAACCCTCTGCTTGGCCTAAAATATCATCATTTACATCTCTGCAGAACTCGATGCGATAAGTTATAGTCAAAATTTTACTCTTAATTGAGGAATTCATTCATCACAAGGGAACAGATCCACTTTTTAGATTTAGAAACACTCATTTTATGACACTTTCGAACTTTTTCAGGAGACCTTGAGGGCAAGTGATTTGATTAAGAAGTCCAAACGAGGAAAATCATATTTAAATCATATTTTTAATCAAGAAACGAAGGAAGGAAAATCATATTTTCATTTAAATCTATTTTTTTAAGGGGGGGGGGGTATTTAAGTCTGACTTTTTGATTAAAAGGTAAAAAACCGTCCACTACACATTTAATTTTGAACAAAAGAACACAGCTTGAATGAACTTGTAGTACGAAGGCTTAAGATTCAAAAGAACCCATGTCTTCAAATTTTAATCCACTAGTTTCGGGTTCAAGTACGAGTACTTCCATAAGATTAGAAAGGTGAAACATGAGGGCTTTGGTGAAATTTCAATTCTCAACATTCAGGTTTTCCTTCAAAAGGGCACATATCCCAAATTAAGATGGCAATATCTCTTTTTTTTTTACACAAACATTTCTTGCTCTGGGCCATGATTTGCTGTGCTTTTGCACTCAATTCTAAAGAGAAGGTGATAAAACTATTTTGCTCTCCCCCTATATATATATATATAGATATATAAATTCTCTTTTTTTCCACCTCCTGAAAACTTAAAAAAT
This sequence comes from Uloborus diversus, assembly GCF_026930045.1. Classification (NCBI taxonomy): domain Eukaryota; kingdom Metazoa; phylum Arthropoda; class Arachnida; order Araneae; family Uloboridae; genus Uloborus; species Uloborus diversus. The sequence continues at coordinate 726,176 of NW_026558307.1, forward strand.
TGATAAATAAGTCCTCAATTTCAAGTCTTAGACGCAAGAAATATTTCAAACTGCACTTTCAAGTCTCATGGCTGAAAAAAAACAATAAGAAGCAATTTTTATTGTAAAGTCGATAATGTTTAAAAAGTCAAAGCTGACGTAGTAAGAGATTGTGTTAAAAATGAAACACAATTTAAATGTTTTTCCTCCCTTTTTTAATGCCATGGGTGTTTTAGACTCCATATTCCGATTTCAGTTTTATTAGCTTCAATTGTAGACTGTTAAGGAAAATTTCTCTTCCTTTTCGAACTTGAAACGTTTTCCGTTATTAGCGAATTTTTAAAAATGTAAAATAAAATTTCCACATAGTTTAGTATCTCATAACTCATTACGCGTATTCACAATTACGATCTCCTTCTGATAAGCAGTATGATTAAATAATCAGCTTTTTAGTTTAAAAAAATGTATTTACAAATACCATTAAGAATCTTCCTGTGTGAAATTTATTGTTTCTTGAATTAACCAAGAAGTTCCGCCTAGAACTAAATGAGCCTACTTTCCTATGTATGCATACTACTTTCTAGTACCTGATCAATATTCTCAAAAAAAACGAACAAATACAATAGTAGCATCTTTTAAACAAAGCAGCTAATACAGTTTTTTCCATTAAAAAATTCTTTAGCAGTTTTCAAAACGAAAAAATAATAATTGATAAGCTCATTAAAATGAATATATCATATAAAAAAAATAGTTTCTTTTTCCCCTGTTGCCAAAATTTTTTTTTAATGAATTAATGCACTTACCGAAATAAATAAAAACAATAAAATGTCAACTTGAAGAAATAATGTTCATTGTCAAAAAAAAAAAAAAAATCGCCTGCGCATATCTTTATGTAGAAACATAAATGACTTCCGAGTTTATTCGCCGAAAACTGAATATTTAAATTAAAACTTTAGTGTGAAAATAAAAACAAGTCATATCAACAATAATTATTTCACAGTTAAAACCATAGCTGCGGAGTCGGAGTCACTCATTTTGAGATAAAGGAGTTCGAGTCGACTATCCAAGAATCTGAGTCAGTCATTTGTCCTCAGTGTATAAATTTTTGCCAAAGCTACGAAGTCAGAGTCGAAGTCGGGGAGTCGGAGTCCGATTAATTGTCGGGCACAGGAGTCGGAGTCAGGTGCCCCTAATTTCTCGGAGTCTTGCGTCAAGAGCTATTTCCAACAAAATTTGTTTGAAGTAAATCAGCCTTCAAGTACGGAATCTACATTGGCTTTCAGTTTCCCCGTAGGCAGGGCCGGATTACTAAATAGGCAAAGTAGGCAGTTGCCTAGGGGCCCCGAGGTTCTGAGGGGCCCGGGAAATTCTTAAAGTTGAAAATATGTAAAAAAAAAGTTACCTTTTCGGAAAAAAAGAAAAAAAAAATGGTGCCCCCTTCTTTTTCTTTCGATTTCATCTTTTACTGCTGTGAAACAGGGACCGATTTAGACAGGTGGGATCCGGGGCACACACAACTATGGGGCCCCTACCGAAAATATGTCATTTATTCATTTTTCGTAGGTCATCTAGACCATGGTCTTTTGTTTTTATCAAATAGAGGGATGCCGTGGCAGATTTATTATATCTCAAATGTCGCAAATGGGAGTGCTCCAACAACATAAGGCCCCCGAGAGGGATTTAAAATTGAACATGATAAAAACGTTTACATTAGACAAGTTCGACCAAAAAGTGTCTTATATACCCCTGAAGAATTGTTTACTTTCAAACGTTTTGTGGTAATTTTTTGTGTAATGCTTTGCGTGTACATGTTTGTCAATTATAGTGCTGTTCCAGTTTCTTTAATATAATCAAATAATACAAATACTATTGTAAGTTTTCCTATTTAATTTTAATAAAGGTTGTACAGAAGTGCAGTGCACAAAGTATATAGTATTGGGGCTACACACTAGGGTGGTTGGAAAAAATTGATTTTTTCATTTCGGAATCGTGTTACCTTTCAAAAGTTGTAGTTTGATATCCTCAATTTTGGAAAATTAAAAAAAAAAATCTGATTTAACATCTTCAGTTCGTGTATGAAGCTGAAAATTTGAATAAATGTTAAAAAGTGAATTTTTCAAAAAAATTAAAATTATTTTTTTCATATAATTTTTATAGTGTAACAACCAGGAGTTATCAGTATTTAGCGTAGTTTTAACCTAAGATGTTTTTAATAGTTTTTACATAAGATCTTAAGTCGCGCATACGTATAAATTTCAAATTTTAGGCGATTTTAGCCCAATTCAAGAGGCGTATGCGCTAATTAAAGATCTTATGTAAAAACATCATTTTAGGTTCGCACTACGCAATATACGGATAATTTTGTTGCACTAGAAAAATTAGAAAAAAACTAATGTTAAAATTTTTGAAAAATTCAATTTTTAACATATTTTTTCAAACTTTCAGCCTCATGCGGGAACTGAAGATATCGACTCATTTTTTTTTCTCCTCAACTGAGGATATTAAACTGCAACTTTTGACAGGTAACGCGATTCAGAAATGCAAAAGTCGATTTTTTGAACCACTCTACCACACACTCCACTTTAGCGTTTCAAAAACATCACCTCCCCAGATCAGGTATAAAAACGAACAAATTTTCATAGCGCAGGATCCACCCCATCACCCAACCCCTCATTTGATTTGAGGCTAACTTGCCCTGTATTGAGCAAACACCTTGAAATAGCCTGCCTCCTTTTGCAAACGACCGGTTTTTTTTTTTTTTTTTTTTTTTTTCAAAGCGAGGAAAAAAATAAAAATCTCCCGTTCCCGTCACTTGAATTTTTTTTCCAATCAGGTCCAAATATAGGAAAATAGCCTTTCCATAAAAGAAGTGACCGTGAAATCTTTTCGGAAAACAGTGCTTATACTTTTCTCATGGGACTTACCGTGTGGTCTGAGAGAGATCGGGAAACTAGTTAATCAAAAATTTTAGATGTCACTAATTTACTCTACTATCTCTGATCCCAGGTACGACACATGAGAGAAAAGGAAGCCCCTCAGACGGTGCTTTGTTAACGACAACGTGTTATCAGATATCAGTCCTCCTAGGGATATTTCTTAGAAAATAGTCAATTCACATCTGAGCGATTAGCGGCGGTGTATAGGGGTGTAAATAATAAGTGACCCAGACAACTTTTTCTCATGAAAAGTGTTCTTCCAAAAGACCCAGGGTCTTTGAAAAGATCAAAACAGCTTGGAATTTCGGCAAGTGTCTTTAAAGACACAGCCGAAAGCGGTCGTGTTGCCGCAAATACATGTGTTCATAGTTCTCTTGGGTGACCTGCCTATGCTTTATATTGTTCCACACTCCTTTTCTGAGAACAAACACCCTTTTTCTGTAGGAGCTCTTTATGGTTAGACGTCTGCAAACCATTTCTTTTCTTTTTATCATTTCCGCACACATGTTTAACATTATTGGTGAATATTTTTGAACAACCTCTGATGAACGACCACTTTTCACCAGAATGAAAGGTGGTGGTTTTTATTCATATTTTACACTAGTACTGAAGTGTTTGCTTAAAAAATGAAGCATCAAAAGCTCCACGATATTGAAGCACTTTTCTATGGGAGAGGCATGAAAAAGTCAAAAGTGCCTCCTCCCTCTAGAATGCTTTTGTTTAAAAGTTTTCGTGAGCTTCCTTTAAAATGCTTTAAAAAGAAGCCTTAAAGTCGATTAATCTATTTTAAAACAGACAAATATGTTCTAATTTACTTCGAATGCGGGGGTAAAATATCTTTTTTTTTAGCATTTTAAGCTCCTTAAATAGTAAACCTTATATGATTTAAACACAAAATGGTATAATAATGCTCTGTATTACTTTAAAGCATTGTTATTATGTTTTTTTTTGCACTGACCTTTGACTGCAATATTGCCCCCATAACAAAATCAAAGGGTTTTTATTGAAATACTGGAAAATCGATCGTCATGGTATGACGGGTGACAATTCCTTCTACGTTTGAACGAAGGCATTGCTTGTTTGGTGATATTTTATCCCTAACCCCAGTAGGTAGCGTTCATTGTTGACCATTTTTTCGTTTCTTACCTTAAAATGACCGTATCACCAGTAAAACTGTTAAGTTACCGAATCGAGTTCAGCCTTGTTACAATAAGGCCTTTCCCCGCATGTTAAAGGTTAAACATTACCAAAACATATTATCAAATTGCAGTGGCGCGAGTTTCATTGTTGAAACACGCGGGTTACTCGATTATCGGCTATTATTTATATGAGAATATGTTTTATGCGAGTGTATTTTTCGTTTTTTAGTTTTTACTTATGTTTTGAAGAAATAAATTAAAATCTAGTTAATGGCGTAGTTAAGATATTTTCATTTCTTCGGGAGGGGAATGGTCCCTCTCCCCCCCCAAATCCGCTACAGTTATTTATAATGGTATAAATGCTTCAGTAACATTTTACTGAGTAATAATCGAAAAATCTTATTCCAGCTCCAAAATGAAAAGTAAATTTAAACACATTTGAGCTACTGTATCAATTGTTAATAAACATTATTGGTAATATTTAAAATTGCAGTCAGAACATAAAACTATAAGTTTTAAAATCAGGGGTAAATTATGAAATTTGGTAACGTAATAAGTAAGATTTTGCGTGGTGACAGAAAAACTGGCAAGAGAAATATTATATGAGAATGTATAAACTACAGGTGTGTGGGGGGGGGGCCCATCACTTCTAATAATGCCTACGGGCCTCGAAATCCTTGATCCGGCCCTGCCCGTAGGCGCTAATATTAAGGGATTTGGACTGTTCAAAATTGAATGGAAAATTGTTCAAATCAAAAAGATATTTTATATATAAGTTTTTCATCAAAAGCTTTTTCCTACAAAGTTTGTTTGAAGCAAATTCGCCTCACAGTTCGGAACTGTCTTGAATTTCCCCGTAGGCGCTAATGTTAAGTTTTTTTTCGAACTGTTCACAATTGAACAAAAAATAGTTCAAATCAAAAAGTGAAATATGGGAATGAGGTTTCCTCGCCGAGATCTTTCTAACAAAAAAAGTTTGTTCAAATTTCGATATTTATTTAATTATTTTATTTATTTTTGACTTTGTTTTTTGCGATATTTTTAAGATGCATTAAGCTTTCTTTCATGCTTTTTTTTTCTTTCTCTGACTTTTATAGGGAAAGTAGGCTAAAAACGCAATAATTATGTAAGTAACGTCATACAGTTATATTAGTAAGATAAAGTTTACTAACGTGAGTACGAGCAAAAAAAAAAAAAAACTCAACTGAAATGCAAAAGGCATTGCCTTTTAATGCAGGGGATTCTTTTGTAGTTAATGCATTGGAATTTTTTGAACCAAGGTCTGGTAATACTTCTAGGGGGGAAAAAGCGCTTGCCAAGAAAAGAAAGTTGCAAAAAACGAGGGGGGGGGGGGGGTGCGCCTTCGAAAAGTTGCAAGTAAGAAAGAACTCGAGTGTTCAGAATTTCCCCTCTTACACTGCATTAGGGCTTCCAGCATATTAATTCATGCCATTTGACGAGAAGGCATTTCTGCACCAAAAATCCAAACCGTCTCAAAAATAACTTTTTATATGGTGCACAACCAACGTTTTGACGCACAAAATTAGCAGATTACTACATACACGTGTTTCGAGGTTTCAGGGGACCTCTTTTTCAATGCAAATAATGGGCTTTTGGATACAAAGACATCGAGTAACAGAGCTTTTGCTGGACCTATAACTTTTCAAAGACATATTCGCCCCCCCCCCCCTTTTTTTTTTGCAATTTTCTGCAGGCAAGCGCTTTTTTTTCTCTCCGAAATATTACAAGATCATGGTTTAAAAAATCCCATCGCATTGAATACAAAGGAATCCCCTGCACTAAAAGACAATGCCCTTTGTATTCCAGTAGATTAGCTTTTATTATCCACTATAATATTAAAATCTGTTCGCGTCCGTCTGTCTGAAGATCGATCTTCTCGAGAACCGCTACGAAACGAGATACAGATCAATTCGAAATTTTCCAAACAAAAAACAATAGGTCCAATCTCGTAATTGTGCGACTTTAATTAGCGGAGATATTAATTAAAATGTTAATTAACCTAACGTTATTCAGGATTTTTTTTATTCCTTTCCTGTTGCCATTTTGCACATGGGTGAGCAAGTAAAATTCTAATAATCCTTTCAGAAGAGATTTTTTTGGCTGCTGTCCAAATCTTAAAACGTTTCCATCTAGAATTTCATTTTAAATTAGTTTAAAATGGGTTGCTCTATTCGGACATAGCCTTTATTTTATCGTCTGTCTTTTTTTATTTTTCACATTCAACGTTCTTAACTCTTTTCAGCATGTGAAAGTTGTTTCTTTAGCTATGTTTATTGATTGTAGTGTAAGTTTATCATTCACCGGCCTCATATTTTGGAACATTTAGGATGTGCGACTAATTATGTTTATTTTGTTTAACTTTTTCCGGTCACATGGGTGATTTTCGAATTGTAATAACTCTTTTTCCTTCCTGTTTCTATTTTTGAAATACAGTTTGTATCGTTAAAAGAACATGTTAAGTTAAGATTGTTTGGATTTCCTTAAGTGAAACAGAGTTGAACAAAAAAAAAAAACTGTTTTTAAGGATTTTAACTAAAGCTAAATTGGAATCGGATGACTTGGAATTAAATTAATGCTTATTGGTATTTATAGTCTTGGTGCTTTAGTTTCACGTAATCAACCAACAAGTGTGTCATTTTATGTAAAAAGCCGATTGTAATTGTACATAAATATTTCAGATATAGTCTATCAGATTTAATTCATTTTAACGTGAGCACAGATTATAGTTGATAATGCATATATTTTCATCTTTTGTGCTAACTGAAAATGCTCATAACTTGTATCATTGATTACTATGATTAACGTTTAAGAGATTTTTGCCAAACATATACCTCTACTGGTGTTTTGCAAACCTTGCATTACACATATTTACTCCTTAGCGCTTTAGAAACTGATGTCAGAGTAATACAAAAACATCAATTGGACATCTCTCATTTTTTTAAGTAGCCCGTGCAATGTGGGGCACGCAGCTAGTTATAATTATTATTCGTTACGTTGGTGTGTTCATCCAAAAGCTCACAATTTGCAATGAAAAAGAGGTTCCATGAAGCCTCAAAACACGTGTAGGTAGTAATCTGCTAATTTTGTGCGTCAAAACGTTGGTTGTGCACCATATACTATTCCGCACTAAAGTATTTATTTCTAACATTATTTTAGTTGTACTGTCTAATTTATAACAATTATTGGTGTTAGGGCATAGAGAATTTCAATTTTATGCAATTTTTTGGCTTTCAATAATTCTAAGTCTTAAAATTCTAAAGTAAAAAAGATAGCTACTTTTCTTTTGAAGGGTTGGTTGTAGCGTTTGCCCATGAAAAATATCTGGAAAAAATATCTGCTAAATCTCCATTTTATTTGGAGTCCTGAGAAGTTCCTGGTAGAATCCAGGCCCCCCCCCCCCATGGGCAAGGGCTCATCCCCCCCCTAAATATTGCTACCCTCCCTCCCAAAAGCAAAAGCCCCTCTAAAATAATTTGAATACCTCTCAAAACAACCCCTCCCCCCTTAAAAATTCCAATGGACCCTCCCCAAGTGGGCACCCCTGTAGAATCAATGATCATTTAGCGGACGGCCGTCAAAAGGTTCTACTATCGGTTTGAATCTTGAAGCTTGAACTTTAAAATATTTCTGTTGCTATCATATCTTTCAAACATTTTCCGTTCAAGATTGGTTTGGGTCAAAGGTGCCCATATGCAAAATTTTAAGGGGGGGGGGGAGGGCTGAAAAATTTTTCCCTTTGGTTTAGCAGAATATTTTCCCCATGAAAACCGATTTCAGTACAGATTACAGATATTAAAATTTGATATTTTCAATAACTTATTCATTAATGGGGGAAAAGAAATTTTATACATTTTTGGAATGAAAAAAACATAAAAGGAAGTTCTCATTTTAAAGTGGGGGGGGGGCTTGAGCCCCCTTGCCCCCTATATGGGCGCCCTTGGTTTGGGTTATGAGCCAAGTTTAGTGTTTCTCCTGTCAATTTAAGTTGACTTTTAAACTTCTAACATGTTTGTTTGCAATTATTTCATTACAGTTGTATTATAGTTGTGCCACGAGGAGGTGGGGGATGAACTGGAAGCGGAAAAAGAACACTTCCTTTTGTAAAAGGTAGGATCAGGAAGAACGTGCAAGCAGTCAAGTTTTAACCGTTTCCGCTCCAGTTCAACCGTTGCACAACTTACAGAGTGTGGTGTTTATCTATTTTGATTGAAGGCCAAACTCAAATCAAGCAGAATTCCATCAAATCGAACACAATTGAGCTGAATGAACCCCTAAATCTCAAGCTTCGTCAAAATGGACCCTTGAGCTAATGATTAGTATAGATTAAATCATTTTCCTAAACCACATTTTCACTATAAATATTAAAACATAAAATAATAACTAGGAATATTAGACTTCAACAATCATCCAACCAAGAAATTGCTCAACATTTTTCGAAAAGGGGAGGAAGTACCTCTACCTCCGTTAGTGCAGAAATTCTTACAAACAATAGGATCCTGCATCCACACCACATGTAGAGCATTTCTAACCTGGAACTGATGAATTCGCACACCAAAATTACAGTCATTTGTCTTCCTTTGATCATTTTTCAAAATGCTAGCTTTTCCCCATTAATAATTTGTGGGTGGATTACTCAACTATAACAGCATCAAATATTAGAGTCAATCAAATGGACTAAATCTATTAGAGAATCAAGAACTGGGAGATTAATGCCTGGAAAAAAAATTTCCATTACCAATCTGTTTCTGACGGAAATCGCATCACGTCTCCCCGTGACGAAATCTTTTACGTAAGTTAAAGTAATTTTGAACTAAGGTTTTTGGGGTTTTTTTTTCATCGTTTCTGTATCTTATTCAAAAAATATCTGAAACAGAATGTCTGAAATGACAGATCTTAATTTCTCTGACGAGATCTCATTGAACAAACTGAAGTCCACGTGGGGCAGATTCGGAACACATTTCGTTGCTCTCAGCTGAGCAATCCCAGATTACCATAATAAAAACAATATGAAATTCTACAGTACATGTCTAAGGAATATCCCGTATGTAACACTAAATCCATTTATTAATGTTTTTCCTGCTATGGGTTGGTCCCGGGTTCAAATCCCGGCTCGGGCATGGATGTTCTTTCTCTCTCTCCTGTCCTTCCCTTGTGTGAATGTGTTGCCTACCCTATAATCGAGTCCTTATGGCATGTGTGCACTGTGGAAGTCTGACTTCACACCAAATTAAGGCACAGCTGGAAAGGTGGCGCCAAATTGCCAGCCCAACTGGCACAAGACAACAGTCATTTTTTCGCAGTAAAAATATAGAAAACGAAGTAAGCTATCATTTTTAAATCTCATTTTTATTTTTAAAGTGAACAAAAAGTACAACAAAACCCCAATTTTACGTCTCCCGAACCTGTGTCATTCCCACATTTCACGTTCTTTTCATCAAGTCCCCGTTTTTCCATGAACAAATAATGTTAATTTAACCAGGATTGTAAGTTCAGGGGTGCCCACCTGGGGGAGGGTTATGGCACTGACGTTTTTAGAGGATGTATTTTGAGGGGTATTTCTCATTTTTGGGGAGGCTCTTGCTTGTGGGGAGGTCTTCACGATATTTAGGGGGCACCCTTGCTCTTAAGGGTGGGTAAGTTTATGAATTTCATACTTTTCACGTTTCCCTGGAAACAAAATGTGTTCTAAAATGAACAATGAATTTTATTTGTGCTTTTCTGGAGATAATTCACGCTGTTGGAAGTTTACTTATGAAAACAAATTCCTTTCCGTAGCCGTCCTTGTGGACACTGCACCCGCCAATGAAAATGAACAAGGAGAACCCTTCCTCCAACATTGAATTAAAGAGCTTACAAACATTGAAAGTCTTCTCTTTTTATAAAGACCGGAACTTGCAAAGCATTTCAGCCTTCGAAAAAGCTGCATTCACTTTGAATTCAACGACTTAAAAAACAATCTCCTATGACGGACTATTTTCAACCCGAAGGCCCGGATTCGCAATTTATTGTTCTGAAATGATCTAAAATGGTATGTAGAATGCCGTTTTTTGGAAAGTGTATTGCACCTTTTTAAAGAGATTTTTACTACTTTTAGGTTTTTTTTATTTCTTTTTCATTATCCTTCTTACAATTTTCCAATTTTATATTTGTAGATTCTACCTTTTCATTTTTTACTTATCACATTTTACATTTATATAGTTTACTTTGTTGCATTTTTATATTTTAATATATTATGTTGCATTTTTATATTTTATATTTTAATTATATTGTGCTGAGTGCACTATCTATGTGCACTCTAGTCAATGAATTCATATGTTCAAGTGATACTGCTAAAAATAAATTTAAAGGTTTCTTGCATATGATATTTTGCATAGTCTTTTCTATTTTATCGTTTCCTGTTCAATGTTTTCCTGTGTATGCCGCCATTTTCAATCCATCCTTTGAGAAACACAAAATCAGGGTTTCCCTGCATTTCGAGATTTAGTGTTAAGTACGGAACATTTCACAGCCAAATACTGTAGAATCACTCCCTTTTCAACTTTTCCAAACAGTCAAGCTCCGCTTCGAATTTCAACCTTCGGACTCCTCGACCCCCCCCCCCCTCGCAGATTGTTCCATCGACTCCATCCCCCAAACCAGGGCCCCGAGACCCGGACACCCACCTGTGGGCACAGCTTCAGCGGGTCCAGAGGGTATTCGAATCTCCATGCTCGAAAAATGTCAACCAGCACAGAAAAAAACACATCCGTTATTTTCCCTCAAATCACAAATTTGATCCCAGCTCGGCTGAAGTACCTTTTGAGCCATCACGAAACGAGGCTTTGAACCCGTGGCCAGGGACATTTTGCATTTACTCGCATGTGGTGTGATCAGTGTGCACATGATGAGAAAGTGTGTGCAGCGAAAAGGTAGAATGTAGCTTAGAATATAAGAAACTTATTAGTGCATGTTGTGTGCCTGATATGTCATGGCAAGGAGTGTGTAGTGATGAAGGTTTGAGGAACTGTGTAAGATACTTGTTATAATGAAAATAGGAAGTGTATGAGAATTGTTTATGCAAATGATTGAGAGAGTAAAATGTTATTGTGAAGGATACAGTATAAGCTTCAATGACTGGCAATAAGTATTCAAATGTTAATATTTTTATAAGTGGGAAAATGAATGTGTGAATAAATACTCGGAAAGCGTGTATTTTTGTATGTGTCTAGAATGTTGTATTTAGTGCCCCTCCCCTCTATAAATACAAAATGCCCCTGGCTTTGAATAAGCAGTCCAAACAAATGGACCCCCATGAATCTTAAGTGTAAAATTGTGTCGACACATCCCAGTATTAAATGTGAATGGTCAGAGGAAACCTGAACTGATAAAGCAAACGATAACCTACATTGTCTTCGAAAGTTTAAGTTCTAATATTTTGCTCGAAGCACCTTTTTATGCTCTAAATACAAACTAAATAAAACTATTTGTTAACGACTATGTTTTACAATAACGAAAATATAATACTGATGAAACCATTAAGACACTTCATGTTACCTCGATTAGAACAAAAAACATTAAAGGCGGCTCAATATATCTGCACTCTGTTAAATGTTTAATGAAAACTTAAGAGAAAACCAAAAGAAAATTGAAAAGGAAGATGCAGTTGATTGAAAGTAAATTTCGGGGAAGTCAAATGGTAAATCTTGACCATTAGGAATTTCATCGACGACAAACTGAGACTTTTCAAAAAAAAAAAAAAAAAAAAAAAACAAGGGTGCTCACCTAAAGGGGGTCATGGCACAGACTGTGCCATTGAAAGTTTTAGGGGGTCTTTTTTCCTTTTTTTGAGGGGGGCTCTAGCTTTTGGGAAGGTTTTTGTGATATTTAGGGGGATGCGCCCTTGCTCTTAGGGAGGGGGCACCCCTGAATAAAGTTTTTTCCGAAACTGATGGATTTTCAGCCATCTAGGCGAGATATAAAGATGCAAAGTTCGGGAGACTTGACCCATAGGGAGGCTTGATCCATGAGGATTTTTTCCATGAAGAGGACATTTAGGAAAAATTATTGGTTGACCAATCACACAACAGCATTTTGCAGGGACAAGCCATTTCAGAATTATCAGTGCTTTTGCTTTTCAAGAAATTTAGTCTTTATTGATACTGCACCCTTCAAATAAAATTTGAAGATTTTGGGATTTTTTAGATTTTAACCTCTAGTTTTGAGGGAAGTGAAGTTTAAAAGTTTCCCTGTTTTAGTCACATTTCCAGTTATATATTGATATGTAGTTGTTTTATGCAACATTAATCCAAGTTGCTAAAAATTTAAGGTTGACAAAAGCTACCTAGGGATCTTAAACCTAAGATAAGTAGCGAAACTTTACCCAAAGACCAATTTGAGGTTTTTATTTCATTTGATGTTTTTTTAATGAATTTTTATTTTGGAATCAATATAATATTGCGATTTAGGCTTAATGATTTTATTTTATTTAAGCAATAACTCTAATATTGTGAATATGAAGGCCCTTTTAAAAAAAAAAATGAATTAACTATTGCAAACTATGCCGCTTTTTCAACCCAAAATGCGTAATATTCAGCTTCTTGAACCATCGCATCCTTGTTTATATAAACTCACAGCTTCATGAATATCCCACATTTAAAAATCGCTTTCAGGGCCTGATTACTAAATAGGCCAAATAGGTCCTGGCCTAGGGTCCCCGAGATTTAGGGGTACCCAAAATGGCTGAAATTACTTTAGTCTATGGCTAAAATTGTTTTTGCCAACGGCTTAAGTTAGAAAGATTGAATACTGGAGCCCCAAAAAAGTATTTGGCCCAAGGCCCCTCGATATCTTAATCGGGCCCTGCGCATCATTTGCAGATGACTAAAAACTACTTTTTATAGGCACTAAAAAGGATACTTTTGGCTGATTGTTTTAGTTTCCTGAAGGTTTTTAAAAACCACATGCAAGATTACGTTAGAATTTGCAGTGTATTTTTCTTCAGAAATCTAATGGCAAAATTTTTATCAACAAGAAAAGAAGTGCATGCATGATTTTAATTTATTTTAGTCTTTGGGACTAAAATAGAAAAAAAAAATCCTAAATAGGAATTAATACTGTACTAAATTGATCGACTCATTTAATTTCAAGTGCTTTTGGTGCACAAGAAATAGTTCCGAACAAGTACATATTCGATATCATTAGGAATGTTTTTTTTTTCTTAGAATGCATGCATTTCAATGTTGTAATTATGCTGCAAGTTCAACCCCATTCACCTAAAGCTTTTCATTAGTAGAGGACACAAAAATGTATGTTCCCCCTTAGGTTCGGTATCATATATATATTGAATTTCCCCTTTAATTAAGCTCTAAAATCTTTCTTCCACATTCGTTATCTTAGAAATCGAAAAAAACTTTAATTGTTCCTACTTAAAACCGAAATTCATTAAGAATTGGCACTCACTCAAATAAAGGGTGTCCCAAAATTTACGCAAGATTTGAATTTGCCACAATTTTTGCTGTGAATTGTTGGCAGCCACGGAAAAAGAACAATTTGACAGATGGGAGTTTAGGGTTAGTAAAAATGGAGTGTAATGCTATTATACAGCCAACGAAACAATTCAATCACTGCATGAGGAATTTCTTGTTCGTGTACTCTCGTTTCGGTGATATGAATTATACCCTAGATCGTGTGATTTTACATCATTAGACTTCTCCCTATGGGGTTATTTGAAGTCAAACGTCTATGTCAGCAATACCACAACCACCTGCGCATTACCTAATTGTGATATCGAGCGCCAATAACAGTAAACTGCTCGACCCGACCAAACTTTCATTATTTTTCAAATAATTGTTCGATAAGGAAATCGCATTATAGAATCGAAAACGCTCCATTTGTAATAACCCTAGACCCTCAGCTGCCAAACTGTTCTTTTTCAAGATTGCCCACAATTTATGGCAAAAATGGCGGCAAATTCAAATCTTGCGTTGATTTTGGGACATCCTTTATAACATCTGACAGTGGCAGCGAAATGGGGGGGGGGGGGAGAGCGACTGCCCCCGAACTTCTATCATCAAAGATCGCCTCAACGTGAAGATTTCAATTCATTCTGGGTGAGGTAACACGAACATTAACTTCACCAAATACTGTTTAAAATTTCAGTTTTAAAATTTCAATTCTAGAACTTTTTCAAGAGAAAATCCCCCGAGCACACTCCCTCCTTTCTTTAAATTCAAAAAGACCTAAATGGGTGCTTTAAAGACTGCAGTTTGAGGAAAGAAATTCAGGAAGAGAACGCCCCTAGATAGCGTAAAACTGCGCTTTTAAGACTCCAAATTCGGAGATCTTTTTCTGGAGTTTGACAAGGGAAGTTCAAGATTGAGTTTTTAGGATTTCATCAGTTCAAAAAAAAAAAAAATACTGGGAGGACTTCCAAACCCTTTTGTTCCTCCTTCTGAAATAACGTTTTAAAAGACGTTTAAAAAATGTTTTAAACTTTGCAAAATTTCTGGGAGAGTACTGCAAACCCCATAAAACGGAAGTTTTAAAAACTACAATTTCAAAAAATTTATGCAAGCGTGCATCACCCCCCCCCCCCGTCACTCAAGATAGCCTAAAGTAGTCTTCACCTTCCTTTTAAAAAAATGCCCCCGCACTTACAAGCCCCACTCGCCGCCTTCGACACCTGACAGTTGCAAAAGAATTTTATACTGTTTTAAATAAACAACTTCTGCAATTGTTCACTAAGTTTGTTTTCAAAGACCCGCATTAACTATTAAAAAGAAATCAAGTGAGAAAAAGTTTACAGTCTATGTTGCTATACTACACATCTCGTTCTGAAACATCTGTTTGACCATTTCGACTTGGAACGTAACAACCAGCAAAGTCGACTTTTTAAAAACCAGCATTCATAATTTATTTAGGAATAAATATGGACTTGTGATTACATACCAACCTAATGCGCTAAATACTTCGAATTTTTAATCACATTAACATCGGACCACCCATCGAACCGGATCCGTCTTTTAAGGGGTTAGGCGGAGGGGTGATACAAAATTCTTAAAATTCAGGTTTCTTGCCAGAGCAGAAATAATCAACCCACAGGCTTGAAAATTTTACGCAGTAGTTTGTATTAAAAAGTTTAAAAAATGCCGCACTAAAGATTAAAGTTTAAAAAAATTTGTAATATTTTGTAAATTCTCTACTGGATCTTTTTTTTTAATCTGAAAAATTCAATTCTCTTGCCAGAGCAGAAGACATTAACTCAGAGTCTCGAAATTTTGCACACAATTAGTGTCACAGAGTAATTTTTCGCACTAAGGCTAAATGCTCTGCAGAATTTCAATTTTTTTCGGCCAACCCTACGGCACACGCATTGAAAAGAAGAAAGTAGGAAAAATGTGCTCAGAGAAAGATTTAGTATCAATGAATGAAATGTTACCTACAATTACGATACAGCTAAATAAACTATTTATGATAATAACTATCACTTCAATAAAACGTCAAACACTAGTAATTAGAGTTAAGAGACAAGATGAGTTGAAAATAAAAAATTATCACTCTTAAATTGCACTAAAATTATTATAATCTATTTTAAAATACTGAGCGAAAAAAATTTCATTGTACACAAAATTTAAGACTAACAGAATTAAATGCTATATGCTCTGTTGACTCTACAAAATTTATTATAAAATAATATGCAAATCACTTCCATTTAGTACAAAAATTTATTTTGGTGCTCCAAACAAAATATAGGATTAAAACGTTTTACCCATTCGAGCTTCTAATAAATAGAGTTTCGGTAAAAGTTGCTAAAATAAAGTATCTGATTTTATTGGTTTGAAAAAGTCCTCCCTCCCCCCTTTTTTTTCACAACTCAACTTGTGTATGCAGACCCAGCCAAGCGAACTATGTAAACAGCAATCTTATACGAAATATTAGTCATGATTTAAACTTGCCGTCGATGTAAAAAATAAACTTTTAACGTTTCAAAAATGAAGTTAAGTTCATGTTTGAATTTCCCATCCGTCTGCATTTTTCAAGTCAGCTTTCTTCCTCCAAGATTCGGCAATGAAAAGTAAAGAATTGATATAAAACCACACCATTTGCGGGTATAATCAAGTGTTCCTGTCTTATCACATCATCGAAACATCTTTTTGCAGTACTGTACATAAAAATATCAGTCAATTTACTACAAAAAGCAGTGGAATCAAAATTTTCGGTATTTGTTTTAAAAAACTAGATTCCTCTCT
Organism: Uloborus diversus; assembly: GCF_026930045.1. Lineage (NCBI taxonomy): Eukaryota > Metazoa > Arthropoda > Arachnida > Araneae > Uloboridae > Uloborus > Uloborus diversus. The sequence goes on from NW_026558307.1 coordinate 742,478, forward strand.
CATGTTTTATGGAAAAAGAAAATCTAAAACTTGCAAAAAGTGACCATTGATTTTTTCCGTGTAATCTGTTTAAAAATGTTCCTATTTATTTGGTAAGAGTGAGGTAACATTGAAGATGTGATAAATTCTTTTAATTTAAAGATTCAACACTTAACCTATCAATAACACTTCAGTAAAAATAAAGAAAGACCAGAAACTTGCCAAGTAAAAAATATTCAAAACATTTATCTAGACAAACTCCCATTTTTTGAGATCGCATTCAAATAAAAGGAACATACCTTTGAATAACCATCAACCGGAGGGAGAATAACCATCATGACACCGGAACTACGAGGCCATCAGAAGCACTAATAAGAAAAAAATTATACTTTGGAAAAGAATGCTTAGGCATGACAATATGTATGCTTAAAAAAATATATCTATCATTTGTAAATATACAAGCTAACCAAATGACCTCATTTTCTACTACGGGCAAAGCCGTGTGGGTACCGCTATTTAAAATATAAGAGATGAAAATCTAGAAATTTGGACTTTTGATACCCTCGAAGGGTACAATCGATGGATGAGCTAAATTTCAAAGAAATACAAAAATGTGAGGGAAAATTTTTATCAGATTTTGGATCCTTTTGATATGGAATGACCCTATTCTAAAACAAACACAAAAAATAATTTTAGAAAAAAAGAGGTAATAAGAAGAAATATTTAACGACCCCCCCCCCCCCATAACAACACCCAGCATATATTTTTTAAATACTTATTTAAAAAAAATTCACTGTTCAAAACTCAACATTAAATTAATTCCATCACAGGAAAAGCCATCTTTTCCACAGTGTTCTCCGAAAGCAGTCAAGTCCTAAAAAATGTTTCGAATTCTATAAATAAACTTAATTGCTACTTTGCAAGCAAATGCAATCGGTTGATGTGACACCCCATTGAAATACTCAAAATTAAAATCGGGGATATTCCATTGGTGCCCACGGGGGGGGGGGGGGGGATTATGGCACAAGTTGCACCATGAAATTTTTTTGTGCGGAAGGGGGGGGGGAGGATTCTGAAAATTAAAAAAATTATTGAATTTTACTTTGCACTATTTAATTTATTAATTTTATTTTATTCTGTTTATGTTTTATTTCAATTATTTTTTTATGTTTGTGTGTATGTTATTGGCGCAGCACAGAACTTTTCTCATAAAATAATTAAAAATAAATTTAAATTGAAAAATATTTTTTAAAAAATAAATTTAAAATATATATATTTTTTAAAAAGTAAATAACATTTAAAAAAGAAAGCAAAAAATGAATAAAATAAAAAAGGGAAAGAAATTTGAGTTTTTTTAGGGGGGATTTGCGCCATTGAACTTGGGACGAATGGGCACCCCTGGAATATTCCAAACAGGTTCTGCCCCCACCCCCCGATTAATAGTCAGGCACGGATCCAGAAGCGGGGGGGGGGGAAATGTCCCATTGCTTAATACCTCCTCTGTTAAGGGACCAAAGGACAAATCTGCATTTATCAGACTCAGAAAGGACATTTGTAACCCCCCCCCCCTTCCCTTCCGTAAATGACCCCTCCGAAACCCAAAGCTGAAAATCGTATGAGATTTAGAAAAAAAAGGCAATTATAGTATTAATAATATAATAAAATAGTTATTTGATAATGCATATAAAACAGCAAATAAAGCAATGGACGTTTAGTAAGAAATTTCTAAGTTAAAAGTGAGTAAACAAATAATGTTTTGTTTTTTTTACAGCTCCACTTCATGTGCACGGATTATTTTCAAGCAAACCTTCACGCACATAAAGCAACATTTTTCCACAGACGTATTTTATTTGAATTCTACCCGATAAATAAAACGGTGCATTTTCAACAATAAACGCACAAGCGATAGTAGCTGTGGGTCACCGTACCGAGACCCACGTGATAACAGGCCAGACAACTCCCCCCCCCCCGCTTCGTTACGCCACCAGTAGTCGATCTTTGAACTTGGCGCGAAACTTTGAAAGCAGTGCAGTCTACCAGTTAAACAATAGTGCTTCTTGGTCTGGTTGAAATAGATGAAATAGGAAATATTAACTTCGGCTGCACATTTTTGAATACAATACTGTTGGATTTATCTCATCCTTTCCACGTACCGGAATGTAGAGGCAATTAAAAAATATATATATAATATAAGTGTCTGCTGAGTGAATTTGAGTCAGCGATTTCCGCTTCCGAACAACCTGCATGTGAAGAAAAAAGCTGAGCGTCTTATGGAATAAATTTTAAAGTTCGGAGGTAAGTTCTTTTCTCAGATAAACAAATTTACATTTTATGCAGTTAAGATTACTTAAGTTTTCCTCCATTACACGAACAATTGTCCGTTTCCTTTCTGATATCTTTGTCTGTAATTTTTAATTTTAGTATACTGCTTTAATATTTGAAACGGTTAACTTGCAACTTTTTATTTCTTTATTTTTTCAACTTTGTACACGCATTTATTCGAAATGGATTTTCCAAGCTGACAATATACATTAGGGTGTCCCAAAAAAATGAAAGTCGATTTTTTTAAACGCATACCCTCTTATTTTTTTCCTTTTATATCAAAACCATTGTAAAAAAAGTTTCATGCAATTTGAAGCACGGTAACCCGTGCCGACTTGCGCCTAAAGGCCTAAACGTGTAAATAGCACGTGTAGCGCTGAACAAGCAAGCGAACGCTGGCGACGCGATACTTTGTGAAACTCAAAACAGCTGTAAACAGTGCACAGAAAACAAATGAAAACAGAAAAACATATGTTGGGTTGGGGGGGGGGGCTTAGCCGTGGCAATTTGCAAACCGTCAAACATGTCAGTACGAATACATTCCGGTCAGCGAGCGCAGTATAGTCGTTTTGTAGGGAACGAAACATGGCAGTGGAATTGCAAAGTTCGAAAAAAGAGATATTTTTAATAGGGAGTCGTAAAACACCAAATTACGGGCTTGCGACTTCCCTCTAACGGACAAGTTCTGTCTGTTTTGTTTTGTAGCATCCGAGAAGTAAATTTAACCATCAGTGAAAGTGCAAACCTCACTATTCGGGAATGAATCACCTTTTGGGAAAAGGCACGCATTCCCACCAAATCGTTGCCAAATTGTGTGAATAAACTTAAAAACCTGTAGCAAATTTGGAGAGACTTACAAAAAAAAATGCAAAGAAACTGCAAGAAGTATTCAGGCAGCGCCAACAAGAATTTGAGAGTAATTTAAACAATTTATTCAATATTGCACATGCTTATGCACTTCGGTTAATCAAAATAGAGGAAGATAAACATATAGCATATAAATCAGTACCTGGAACAAGTATATTAGAACCTGGAACAAGTATATCAGAACGTGGAATAAGTATTCCAGAACTTGGAACTATTATTCCAGAACCTGGAACTATTATTCCAGAACCTGGAACTATTATTCCAGAACGTGGAGTAAGTATTCCAGAACCTGGAACTATTGTTCCAGAACCTGGAACAAGTAAATATGTAATGAGGAGCGATTTTATTACTCCAAAGTCAGTAGCTGCATTGGACAGGAGTCCAAGTATACGAGATTATGGGTTTATTCTTGAAGCTAAAATTGACGCACTTGGGTGTAACATTGATGAATTTCCCACAGGTAAATCTTCAAATCAAAGAATTCGAACCGAAAAGTGGAAAGAGCACGAGGTAAGAATAAAAATTGGTTTTCAGTACGAGGTACCATATGTCGTGAATTTACCTTGGGATATGAAACTGTTGCCTGCTTTGAGTGCTCAAAAATCAAAAGAATATCGCTTATCTATAGTTATTTTATAAGGATGTGACGAACAACTCATTACTGAGTCTAAACTGGATAATTTTCTACAGGAAAAGAACGAACACAGGCTGTTTGAAAGGCAGTTTTAGATTGAAATCTCGAAGATAAAGTTCAAAACTCTCAGTTGTCTACAGCTTCCAAAACAGGTCCTTTAAGTGGTTCTTGCGCTATTCTTGAGCAAATATTTAATACAGAAATGCTTACCGCTATCATATATATGAACTGATCTATCCCACTAAAATACAGTGCTATGGAGGAGCTGCGGAGTTGTTCCGAACTATACCCTAACTCGGAAAATTTACTTAATTTTTACCGTGCTGAACTCACTAATATTACGGTCAAGGATGACTATCAAAAGTTGATAGAACTGCCTATCATATTTTTAGGTAGAGATACAGAAAATGAATTTAAAATAAGACCACCGGGAGCCACGCACCAAGCTCGATGGATGGCTCGAGCGATTTACTCCCTAAAACTATTACTATTTAGTTCACAACTAAAATTAGATACGAAGGAAAATGAAGTATTGTTTGATGTCTGCTTGTTTGTAGTATACGTGAGACCATGGCTTCAATGCATTTTGGCAGTCAAAGCACAGAACGAAGATTCGTGCTTTTTGAAAAAAGTTTACGAAAATGTGGACCCAATTATCTCAAAAGCTGCTCTGCAAAAATTCACCCAGCTTTTATGGTATGGTCAATAATATTTCATTATTTGATGTAAAAAAGACTGTCTCACTGCTTAGAGCAGTAAACGATGCAGCTGAAAGAGTGGTAAAAATGATACAGGACTTTCATGGTTATTCTTACAGCTGATGAAGAACAAAAACAATTTGTGTTACGTTACGTTCAAGAGCACCGGGACCTCTATCCTGACTGCAAAAAGCAAACATTGATATAAAAATATGTACAGTAATGTTTCTTGTAGTCTAATATTGTTGTAAATATCTGCTTTAAATAAATTGATGTCGCGTATAGTAAGGAATTATACAGTTAGCAATCTTTCCACTGTAGTTGCCGTACAGGATTACAGATTCAACTTTGACCTCAAGTCGGCACGGGTTCCCGTTATTTTATTGCAATAAAACTTTTTTCTCATGCTTCTGAGGTGGAATGGAAAAAATTTGGAGGGTATGCGTATTCGATTTCACAAATTTTTTTTTCGCCATTATATCTTGGGACACCCTAATATACATATGTCAAAATTTTCTGCAGATATACTTGTTGCTATCAGAAGCAACGTAACTTGGTGTTGATATTCAGTTAATATGTAAGCAAGTTTATTGAAACAGGGTTTTAACTGAACTAATCTTATATTTTCCGTTTCGATTAAATTGTTTCATACGCTAGCATGTGTTATTTTGATCAAAAAACATTCCTTGATGGGCTTCCGTAGTTCTGAGATAGAAGATTAGATTTGAACGCCGGAGGTCGTGGGTCCGATACTCAAACATTCCCCCCCCCCCCAACTACGCCCCTGCAATGTTATTCAAACAAGCTGGTTCTGTGCGTAAATTAAAAAAATATATACGTTTTTTTTTTCACTGTTGTCTTTAAGTTTTATGATATTTATGCACACATTGTGGTTAAGTTAACGGTATTCATAATTTCTGGGCTTGCGAAAGATTAGTTTTGAGCAGTGGATACACAACGTGTTTTTGCCAAATGCTCTGTGCTTGTTTGTTTATGCTTAAAAAGGGCAAAATATCTTGAACTACATATTTTTTGAACTCCTTGGGTATTCTATTAATAAGCTTTCAGGAACTCTGAAACTGTAACATAAATTGAATTAAGGGGCTGTCTATAAAGTATTATGCAAACTTTTGAACAAATCCCCCCCCCCTCCTCTTTGTTACATGTAACGCTGTTCAACATGAGCATATTGTTATAAACAACGCGTGATGTCACACTTCTTGTTATCCCCTCCCTTCCCCCTGTCGCAAAACTGTCACATTGATTTCCTAAAAGAGCATACTCAGCAAAATGTTGATCTAAATTTAACATATATGAGGTTTTAAGTATTAAAGAAAGTTGCTAAAATGGTCATTCTATGAAAAGTTTTTTGAAAAAGGTTACTTTGTCATCAATTAATGCTTTTTTAAAATAATTTTTCAAAAGCCTAAAATGATGAACTATTATAGCCCCCCCCCCCCCCACACACAAAATCATTAGCAGCAGAAAAAGCTGAAAATGGAAAAGTAGCCGAATTCCAAAAAAAAAAAAGGCTGTTTGGATATTGAATACATTTTTTGGATGTACAACATACAGTATTCATGATGTTGTATTATACATTCTTTAATTAACGTTTTTCAAGTTGAATTCCTGTGTAATTTTTCGAGAGTGCCCACCGAAGGGGGGGGGGGAGTCTGAATCATAGTCTCATAGTAATGATAGCTTTTCAACGGCTATAGTTATAAATAACTGTGCCCTTGAAATTTTAAGGGAGATGGAGATGTTTTGGGTTTTTTTTTGTTTTTTTTTTTTTGAAGTTTTCATAATTGAAGGGGGTAGGGCACCGTCTACTTTGGGGGATGGCACGCAAGCATTCACGTCTTTTGAAAAGCATATATTTGCTCAGCTAAGTTAACATTAATAATATGGTATTATGTACTTTAATTTGATGTTATGTCTTTGAAACATATTGCAGTCATGTTTCCCGTTTTCTTAAGTAAAAATGTTTATTTTTTTAAATTTCATTTAATTCTTATTCAAATACAATAGTAATATTTTTTGTTTTGATGTAATTGTAAAATGAAAGTTCATTTATTTATTTGAATACTTCTTAAGACTTAATGTTTCAATACAATATACGAGTAGTTAAAATGCGATTAGTTAAAAAACAATTTCCAATGAAAAATAAAACTGTGTTTATTTATCACTTTGTTTTAGCATGATTGTAAAATAAAATCGTGTTTAGTTATTTGAATACTTTGTAATACTTATAAATGTTTTTATGTCAAATACTATGAATTAAGCTCAGTGTATTTTTTAATGTATGATTATCGGTTCCTTTTTATGTTTTCAAGTGAAAAAGTAGAACTTGTAATGCTACTAAAATAACAGAAGTCAATAATAAATAAACCAAATAGTTTTATTTAACCAAAATATTAATCGAAGTGCTCACTTCCCAATATCATTGTGGATCGACAAACGATGACGTCATTTGCTAGTTGGATGGCCTTCCTATCTCGAAGGCCTCGACCGTACCAACAGGGCCGCCAAGAACCTAAATTTTTGGAGGGGGAAAATTATCTAATTGCAGAATGAAACTTCAAAATTTACCAAATGATAAAATGCATTTTTGTCTCTCTTATGCGTAGAAAATACAAGCCAAACGGGGAATAAAACGAAATTCTGCACGAGAATTTTCTTATTTACCGAATCATCAGAGAAAATGTGTCAAAATCTTTTGGGAGGTCTCGGGGACCTCCCGTGCCCTCCCATGGGGTTTAGCATTCTGGCGTACAAAACAACACATTGGCAAGACTGTCATCTTCATTTTGTGTTTCCACGCTTTAACAAAATAACTTTTACTTAACCACAACTTTTAAGTGCTAATGAATTTCTTTCAAAATTAGAAAACTGGAAATCTCAGAAGTACCCGAGCTCATAATACGATAGTCATTTCACCTAAAGAATTCATAAACATTCAAAGATGTAAGAAACTAATGAAAAGTTTCTTTCTTCAAGAACATTAATATTATATACTTAATGAATATGAGACAATGAAATAAAAGTTCTGACCTGAATGAAGTAGAATCCAACCGGGTCCCGATTAAGGTATCGGGGGGCCATAAGCCAAACAGTTTTTCCGGAGGCCCCCTGTAGCCATACAATTTGAGTCACTGGTTAAATCATTTTTAGCCATTTGGAGGTCCCAAAAAAGAGGGAGCCCTTGGCCTATTTTCAGTAATCTGGTCCAACACTTTAAACGCGCCTTTTTCTACACAAAAACACAACACCGTTCATTCACCAACATGGCGAGAAAGAAAAACACTTCAAGAGCCCGCGGTCATTAATTATGCGCGCATGCGCTCATTCCTTTTCTCCTGAGATTCGAGCTTCAAGAACAACGAAGGAAAATGAAAAGCATTCCGCTTTATTGAAATAATGTTGAATTTGAACAAAGATTTTTTTTCTCAATGCACGTTATTTATTTTATCTGTAACCTGGAATGAAAGTCTGTTCTTTCGTATTCCCGAGCATTAAATTCTTCTGCAGACTGACCTAGAATAGAATCTGGAACTCATTTTCGTCGGAATTCAAGCGATTTACATAGGGAGACCAGCTCTATGGTTAGGAATGAAGCCCTGAAGCTGACTGGCGTAAACATGTAAACAAATTCTGCTGTCACGTGGGATGACTATTCACTGAATGAAGGGTTTTGCTTTCGAGAGATCAGTTATAGTAGAGCAAATACGGCAAACTCCCGATTATCCGCCAATCATTTAACAATCAGGAACATGTATTTTCGCAGCAAAAGCAAATACCAATGGCTGTTGAAAAATAGTAAATTAGTTCAGTTGTTTTCGTTTTATTCAATTTTTGTGCTTTCTTCATCGTACATATATTTGTTCTTTATTGATAAGTTCTGCTGTGCGAAATTGAAAAACATTTCAATTTTGCACACATTTCAATTTTTTTTTCTGTACCGTAGTGTGTATTTTCACTGTTTGAAGAAGAAAGTATTATGCATCGATACAGCGAAGGTTTTGATTTGAAAAAGGACCATTTTTACTTTATTTGTCCCTGATTTCAGCCTTTTTGCGGTTTGATTAGCCGCGTCACACACCCGATTTCGCGAATAGTCGGGAGTTGACTGTGTTACTGTGTAGGTAAACCCAGACCGCATACTCAAATGAATAATAAATCGAATTCATTTGTAATTAATCAGGTTAAAATTCCCTCGCAAAAGCCGAATTGCATTTTATGCAAAAACATATATCTTATCCAATTTTCAAATGTCCTATCTCTCTATCAATGCCTGTTAATGATTGTATACAATACGATAGCGACAATAAAGTTCGTAAAAACTGCTTATACCATCATCAACTCCCTTGCAGATCAAAATACAGCAATCGTTTTTGTAATCAAGGTCATAACTCTCTAATCCACATGGAACTCATTAAAGAGTCGTAGCCTTTCGAATGTGCTTTCTGATACGATTCAAAAATCAGCTCCGTTTTTTCACCGTTAGAGCCAAATAAAACTAATTTATTGTGTACTGCGAATATTTTTATCGAGAATATAGATATAGTAAAAGAGTCAAGATAAAGAGTCTTTTGGACAATGGATCCAGTCAAGGGCGGCCATATGCAAAATTTTAGGAGGGGGGGGGGGGGTCTCAGATATTTCCCTCACGGTTTAGCAGGAAATTTTCCCCATAGAAGTCAATTTCAATACAGATTAGAGTTGTTAAAATTTGACATTTTTAATAACTTGTTCATTAATTTCTGGAGAAGAAATGTTTTTACATTTTTTTCAAAGAACAAAGTACTAAAAGCAAGGAAAATCTAATTTCAAAGGGGAGACTTGAGCCCCCAGTCCCCCCCCCCCCATGTGGGCGACCTTGTATCCAGTTTAAGGTATCCGACTGCTTTAAAATTAACATTTTCGATGAAAAATTCGTAATTTTTTTAATGATTTTATTTTGTATTAGTCCAATTCATTTGCTTTCCAAAACTGCCACCAAGGGGGTGTCATGGCGCAGAATGTGCTGTTGAAATTTTTAGGGGGGTGCTCATTTTAAGGGGTTTTGCTTTTAGGGGGTTGCGTCCTTGCTCTTAGGAGGGGGCACCCTACAGACTCATTAACGAAACTCCAGACCGGAAGTTGTATTTAAATGCGTTTTCTGAAGAATTATATTTTTGAAGAAAGCTTATTGATATAAAACTCTTCATGCATTTAATCACTTATCATTTTAAGTCACTCATGTTAACTCTTTCAAACATCCCAAATAAAAGTTCTTGTTGCAAGAAAAATAAAAATCAGCCTTAAATTTTTGTGAAATTAATTGGAAAGTGAAACATATTTTAAATCTGAAATTGAAAACTGATCCTTATCGCACTGCAGTCATTAGAATTAGACTTTTTTTTAATCTAAATTAAATACGTTTGCTGATCACGAAGTTATTTTATATTTATTTTCTTTTTCATTATGCAAATTTCGTAAATTACTAAACACTTTATTTTGTCTACAAATTTTAAGACATAAAGAAGTTTATAAAGAAAGTCGACTACATAATTCCATGCCAAATTGAGTATTTTAGTTCTGAAATAATATTTCCCTTATGTAAGACCTTCAGTTAGTCTAAAAAATGTTTGAGAATATACGGCGATGGGAACACCACTGGGTAGCACTTGATCTTAAAAGGATGTATAGAGAAATCAGATGGTTCACTCCCCCCCCCCCCTCTGTCTACTGCTTTATACTTTTCTTGGCTTCGTACAGATCTTATTTTGTAAATATAGTTTTGACTATAAATAAAAGTACACTCAAACACTCAGGAGCGTGCAGAGGGGGGGGGGGGAGAACGGACATCTGTTGGCCCGGCCCGAGCTTCAAGGGGGTCCGGTATTTTTTTTAACGAGTTATGAAATATGTGTAGGGACGTTGTAGTAAACAATATGGAGGGGGCCCATAAAGTCATTTGCGACGGGCCCTTAAATTTCTGTGCACGCCTCTACTGATACTTAGCGGATTTAGATAATCCAGAAATATTTAAAATAGTGTATAACATAAATAGTTTTCTTTTCTATTTAACGAGTGACTTTCACAAAAATAAAAATAAAAAAAATCACCAGTGTTTTCAAATGTATCAAGTATTTAATGACAAGAATGAAATTTCAACAAAAAAGCAAGAAAACATAATAAATGGAAAAATAATGTAAAAACTTCATGGCTGAGGACGAGACAATGGGTTTTAGACAAAACATAACACTAAAGACAAATGGTTAAGAATAAACTTGATCAGCAAGTTTTAAGTGGGCTAGTGCAAATAAAAGGGATGAATACGTGAAATACACCGCCAGCTCAGTCATTTCCAGCCGAGGACTGCAGTTTCGTGCTTATTAGCACTCATCAGCCCGGCATAGGAAAGTGACTTCCTATGCCTTCCTTCACTTTCCTATGCCGGGCTGATGAGTGCTAATAAGAACGAAACTGCAGTCCTCGGCTGGAAATGACTGAGCTGGTGGTGTATTTCACGTATTTCTGCTTTAGCCCTGGCTAATGGGCGGTAATTAACTGAATAAAAGGGATGAATGCTTATTTTATAACTTGCATTAGGCGCACTAGCGCAGCCGGAAATATCTTCTGGAGGGGGTTTTTTGATCAAAAATTCCTTCTGGAGGTTTTTTCTGAAATCGAAATAACCTTCTGGAATTTTTTTTTTAAATCAAATATACCTTTTGAAGGAGATTTTTTGATCAGAAAGTCCACATTTTTTGACAGCTAGGACATAACGTCCAGTTTTAGAAGTTTGTTTCTTAAACTTCTCAATTAATAACATAATTTGCCATTGAACAATAGGTTATACTAAAATAATATGCTTAACGTCGTTCATTATTCCGTCAAACTCTGTTCTCTTGTGTATGTGTGTACGAGGTGGGGGCTTGCTCCAAACATTGGATTAAAGTATATTCGCAAATAGAGCGGGCTAAAATTTGTCTAATAAATGTCTCATGTATTAAAAGTAATAAAATTATAGCTTTAAAAGTACTTTTTATTACGCATTAGATTTTGGAATCAAAATTAGTAGTTACCCCCCCCCCCCTTTTTTTTTAAATCTTCGGACTACTCTTGTATTTTTCGTTTCTGTGTTTCAAATTATAATTTAACCGACCCCTTATCTTCTATACGGAGAAATATTTTGTCGCCGGAATGGTGTACCCTTTTTAGGAGGCTTTGTTTCTGCGTGGGAAAACTGCCTGCGCGGAATGTCACCTTTTCGCGGTAGTAGAAAGATTTCCTAGCCTAGATCGTCCCCCAGGCGACTGTTTTAAGTGGGCTAGTGCAGATAAAAAGTATGAATGCTTATTTTATAAATTGCCCTAGACGCACTAGTACAGCCAGAAATACCTTCTGGAGGGGGTTTTTGGATCAAAAATGCCTTCTAGAGATTTTTTTAAAAATCAAATATGCCATTTGAAGAGGATTTTTTTGATGAAAAATAAATTCTGAAGGGTTTTTTTTAATCAAAACAGCCCTTCCATATGCACAAGGTACTGTATTAGAACTTGCATATGTGTTAAAACCAATGGTTTTGGGGGGTTCCCCCCCCCCCCCTTTCGCTTCTCCACTGATGCACAGTAAACAGATAATCTCGCAAATGCTTTATCATTGACTGTTCAGCTGCAGTGGTGTCGAACTAACGCTCTCTTTCGTTCTTGCAATAATAATTTGAAATGATTATTTGAGTAAATATATATATATATTTTAATTCCACAAATTTCATTGAGATAAATGGGGGGGCAGAAAAACAAGGTTCTAGTGCATAAAAATGCAATAATGGAATTGGTAATTTTTCTTTAAACGTAATCTTCTGTGAATTTGATCCATCCCCCCCCCCTTCCCAGGGCCCGACTAAGAAAAAGTGAAGCCCTTAGGCCCACAATGAGTTGGAGGCCCTCTTAAGACTCTATAGCGTGATGCGGTGCTTGGTTTATTAGAGGTTTGGGCCCCATCGGAATGCATTTTTGGGGCCTCTTTGCCTACCTCAGAAAAATGTAAATCATTAACCAAGTGCATTTTAGGAATTCCCTTCAAGGCCCCTCATAGTTGTGACATGGTAAATTCGCTAATGGAAAAATTGATAAAAATTCTCTTTTAAGGAAGGTTTTTTTTGCAATTAATAAGTGTTTATAATTTTTAATTATTATTTTAGAAATACATGTATTTTTGGTAATGCTATGCATAATTCTTTAAGAAATTTTAGGCCCCTTAGGAAGATGAGGCCCCAGGCCCAGACCTAGTTGGCTGTGCGGTAATCAGGCCCTGTCCCTTCCCTTCCCACCGCTTCACTCGCCATTGTGATTATTAAACAGAAATGAATTATTTGAACCTTCTTTTCAAAAGTCAGGACTGTCAGCGGCACTATACATACAAAGACTCCCGGAACACCTATTGCAAAAAGCTAAAGCCGCCTCTGTGTCTAAGGGGAGTATGGAAAACGTTTTTGAATTTTCATGGGTAAACATTTATTTGTTTCACCCACAACTTCAAGCGGGGGGGGGGGGGAGATACCGAGTAGCCATCATTTTAACACTCATTGAAATCTAAAAAGTAAATGATATTTATCAACAAACAAAATCTAGTTATCAAATTCTTCTTGTCAAGACAATTGAATGTTTACAACAATAGTTTTCGATTGAAGTGAAGTCGATGAACTAAACGCATGAGTTACAAAATCTATAACAAAGGCTTGAAATGAATAATAAAGGCTTTAAATCTTTAAGGTCCCTAATTGATACGATGTATCCCTTTTGAAATGAAAGGAGATACTTTCTGTTACCAACTCTCAGATTCGAAGATTTTTCACTTTATTTATGCATGTTCTTGCGAAAAAAAAGTCAAACGAGTCATTAACTGTCTCATAAAAGTCTGCTGCCACCTTTTCATCAGGGCGTGCAGTCTTAATTGCACAGGCAGTATGGCGCGAAAATAACTGTACAGCGTAGCACACACCCTTTGTCTCTCTTTCTTAACCTTTAAGTTCTAAATGCTTTGCACTTAATTTTCGGCACAACCGAAATTCATTATTGTGTCTTGCTTCAAAGTTTTTTCAATTTCTTTACTGATAAACTGCGCCGCAGAGAACCAAGGCGGGCCCCTAGTCAGTTGTGTCACCGGGCCCCTCCCGCCCCCCAAAACAGATTTAAAAAAAAAATTTTGAATTTTGACATCTTGAATTCAAATTATGTTTTTCGCAATCACGAGTGTGTGTATGTAGGCGTGTGTGTGGGGGTATGTGTTTGTGTGTAGGGGTTATGTGTTTGTGTGTGTAGGCAAGTGTGTTTGTGTGTAGGTGTTATGTGTAAGTGTGTAGACATGTGTGTTTGTGTCTGTGTGCTGGCATAAGTGTGTGGGGGTATGTGTCTGTGTGTAGGCAAGTGTGTTTGTGTGTAGGGGTTATGTGTAAGTGTGTAGGCATGTGTGTTTGTTTCTATGTGCAGGCATGAATGTGTGGGTAGTTGTGTGTATGTGTGTGTGTATGTTTTTGTGTGTGTATGTGTGGGTGTCTGTATGTATGCGTGTGTGTATGTGTGGGTGTCTGTATGTATGCGTGTGTGTATGTGTGTATGTGTGTAGGTGCATGTGTGTGTAGGTGTATGCGTGTGCATGTGTTTGTGTGTGTGTGCGTGCGTGTAGTTGTGTATGTATGCGCGTGTGTGTGGGACATGGATGCAGCCTGGAGACGGCTTTCGCAAGAGGAGCAGCATCGTGAGGAGCCGGTCGACGGTGATGGTGCGGAGGGTGGCGGTGGGAAAAATCAAAAGACGCCAAAAACAGTCAAATGAGAACAATAAGCAATCGTGATTGTTCAAAAAAAGATAAGAAAAAGAGGGGGAAAGAAGAAAAAAGGGGAGAGAGAGAAGGAAAAAAGGAGTAAAAAAGAAAAGAAAAGGGGAAAAAATCAAATCTGCTTACTGAAAAACAATTAACTCTTTTTAAGTGCCGCAACAGTAAATACCATAAGAGCAAATTTTACTTAATCTATACGTTCTTTCTCATTCGGAGTCACCCCCCCCCCTTTTTTTATGTTTTTTCCTTTCTTTTATTCTTTCCTTCTTTTTTTGTGTCACTCGCCCCCTAAGGCCGGGCCTAGGGTGGTTGAAAAATACATGTAATAAAAAATGTTTCTCCCACCTCAATATTCTTAAGACTTGTGGATAATAATATACTGGAATTGTTTTAGTTTCCTATTTCAACTGAAAGAGGGTGCTGAACCCTCCCCCAAACTTTATACCCATGGGGAGGAGGGCTAAAAAAATACAGTGAAACCTCCCTTAACGGACACTCACGAATAACGGACACCTCTAATTAACGGACATTTTTGCAAGTCCCAGTCCCTCAATATAGGTCATTCCATGTAGTTCACTCTGAATAACGGACAGTTATTTCACGAAAAATTTCCCTTGCGATCGTAGGACTTCCGTTTTTTTTTCTTTTCACAGAATATCTTAGTAACTGCTTGTCTTACAAAGTTTTTCATCCTCCACAACTGATATTGTCCCCCCCCCCCCGTCATTTCCTTATCACTGTTTTTTGGATTTAAAAGGGTGCTAATGGGCAGAGGCAGCGATTGGGGCTTAAAAGTTGGGGGCAGAAAAAAAAAGAACTAAAAGGCATGGTACTTTTTGCGGGCAGCAAAAAATGAAAAAGAAAATAAAAGTCATAATTTTGTAACGGCTAGTTTTGAGAGTATTGAAGCAGATAAGTGAAAACTGATGTCAGTCTAACAATTAACATACGTTTTTCTTAAGATTTTAATGAATTTTGTACACAATAACTATTTAAAAGTTAAGATAAAAAAGAGGAAACTGGGCGTTTTTTCTAAGTGGGGCTCTCGGCAGTGGCGTAGCTAGACCCGACTTTCGGGGGGGTTACTTCTTTTATATATATATATATATATATATATATATATATATATATATATATATATATATATATATATATATATATATATATATATATATATATATATATATATATATATATATATATATATATATATATATATATATATGTATGTTCGCTTGGAATTTTTTCCTTTTCTTCTTTTTTTTTCTTTCTCTTCTCTCTTCTTTTTCTCTTTTTTTTTGAGACTAACTTTTCGGGGGGGGGGGGGGTTGTCCCCAAACCCCCCCCCCCCTTAGCTACGCCCCTGGCTCTCGGGGAGATGCAATTGAGCAGACCGGCGCCGGTAGTAATCGGCTTTATGGCGCCGTGGTTTCGTTGGGTTGTTTAAGTTTTAGACGTGAAAAAGATTTGCCCATATTCAAGGTCATATTGGCAACTGTCTATTATGCAATACTCGAGATAAAATAAATAAATTAACCATAAAAAGTATGTGGGGGGAGGGGGGTTGCTCCGCCGAATCGCGGCCGTTGGTAATGCAAAAAAGAGATGTCAAACTGTTTTAATTGATTACTTTAATTGATTAAATGCTTTTTAAGACAAGTGTGTGCTGTCAGTATACCTTTATTAAGAAAAAACAGATTTATTACACCTGACATAAAACAGGCCCGTGTCCAGAATTTCATAAAGAGAGGGGTTTTGGGGGGAAGGGGGTCCACATTCCCAGAAGATGTGGTCTTAAGTAATATTACTGATTCTATTATTGCATTTTATGAACAGTTGAGCCTAGTTTTTATTCGGCCTCTGTTTATCCGGATCAAATTTATACACTTAAAAAATATATATTTACTTCAATAATTATTTAAAATTATGAGTGCGGAACGGTGGTGCAATTAGAAAATCGTTTAAAGGGGGGCACATTGAATCCAATCTGATAAGGGGGAGCCGGGGGTTCTCCTACAGAAAAATTATGAAATTTTTAGAATCAAAAATGGAATCTTAGATTTTTATGTCCGGGGATTTTGTCGAAATTAAAGACTTAAAACGTGATTACAGGCCATATTTATTGACATTAGGGTAAGGAATGGAGCTCAGGAACTCTCCCGGTCACTTTTTCCCTTGAAAAATAGATAGAAATCAATTTCTCCTCTCCCTTTCAAATTTTTGAAATTAAAGTTCCAAATTAGCATTTGAAGATTTTTACAAGAAGGGGATTCCGGGGCTGTCCCGTGGAATTTTTTTCAAACTGAAAGTCCCAAAAACATAAGCTGCACTCTAAGATATTAGGAGGAGGTGTTCATAGGTTATTCCACTTAAATTTTTTGTAAGTTTTGTTTTAAAAAAAACCTAATTTTTGATGATATTTAAGAAAGGCGGTTCCAGGGCCCCTGTCCAAATTTTATCATAAATTGGAATTTTTAAAACGCGATTTTAAGACCATATCGTCGCCTCAGAGCAACCATAAGACGTCTAATCCAAGAAACAGCATTAAGATATCCTACTGTTGTTCTGAGGTGACGATATTTGGTAACCTTAGGACCTTTAAAAACTGAAACAAATCCAAAACCACGTTTAAGCGATTTTTGGACGCAATTTAAATGATGTTAGGTATTAGGGGGCATTTTCTGGAAATTCAGCAAAACTGAAGATCTGAACACAAAATTTGAGATGCTCCGTAATTTTATTGGCACAGTGAGGGGGGGGGGGGAATCTGGAGTAGAAGCATTTTGACGACTTATTTTCAGACAAACTTAGAAAAAAGAAAAAAATTGCTTGAAAACTTCAAAGAGAATGTTTTTTTGTTTTTAATGCTGTATACAAACTTTAACCTTAAAGTTATTTTTAAGTCAAATGTGCACTTTTCTTTGGTTTTTTTTATTATGTTTTCTCCAATGGGAGGGGTTTAACCCCCAAAACCCTCCCCTTGGACACGGCCCTGACGTAAAATGTAGTAAACCTTTCGCAATTGTTTCGATTGTGCTCTACAAAGGGAACAACAGCCCATTTTGAAAAAGGTAAATTAAGTAGTAGTTCCTTCTAATAGCGGACACCTCCCAATAACGGACAAAACTTCTAGTCCCTTGACTGTCCGCTATGCGGAGGTTTCACTGTGCTTTGAACTGAAAACACAATGCTACATATTATAATATACTCGAGTAATGTGCATTTACATTGCAATAAAATAATTATTTACAAAGAAACACCTCGGGGAACAATACTATGTACTTTTCTACTTTGAATGAGGAATTAAAATTTCTTTACCATTTCACATTTCAACCCAATTAAACAATAAACACTGTATAATTTCATCGAGATGCTGTGAAATGAGTGGTTTTAACTAGGAACATTTTCATAATGACTATGACACGAGTAAGGTTATTAAACAAACCCATACCTCATTTGAGTTTTTTAAATGAATTTATGTTTTAACTATAAAATATGATGTAAATAAGACAGTTATAGCTTTTATTGAAGTATTCAGAAGCTACTTCTCTGCATATTTCTAAGCAGTTGCTGATTTGTTCTTAAAAATTTAAACACTACATGCCGTTTCAATTAATATTATGGTTTTGCCAAGAAACTATCATGTGATTTATTTCATTTTGCATTTTTCATAAGATGGAAAAAAAAAAATATTACTTCGCAAATAGCTTTTTGAATTGAGATGACTTTTCTGGGCACATCTTCGTGTATTTAAAAAAAATGTCAATTACTGCATCAAAATTACTACATCAAAGAAGAATTAATTGACGAATCACGGTGAATCACGTCCCTTTGAGTTCGAAAATAGCAAGTTAAATTGTTGCTCTGGTCTGTGACTATTTTTGCCGCTCTGGTCTCCAGTATTACTTCTAACAAATAAAAATGATTTTATTCGAATAAGATTGGTGTCTTTTATGTTCTTTTTAAATAACCGTAAAACATTTCTTCGTGTATTGAGAGAAGTCAATTAAAAAAAAAATAGTTAAATTAATTTTTCCTTTTGGTGGGTGCACGGGCCCCTGGGACCACCCCTAAAATCCGCTACTGGAGCACCCACGGAGAGGGGGGGGCTAAGGGGCTCAGGCTCAGCCGACCGGGTTCAAGGGCTCAAGCCCCCCACAGAAGCCTACCAAAACAGCTGTAATATAATGTCGAAAGAAAGCATAAAAACTTGTGTAAATTATAGCACAGAAACCTATTTCGATTTTCGCCAATCCAGCTGGGTATTTAGATTCCCAGAAAGAAAGTGCGAAAAATCATCAGTGCGAAGATCCCAATAGTAGATCTCTCATGGAGATACACCAGAAAAGAAGCTCCCCATCTGTCAACACCCCCCGGTTGGCATCACATTTCCACTCTTTTATTTTGGCCATTATAGGAAACTGCTAATGGGAAATTGCTTTATTTCAATGGTCCAAACCTTCCGAATATTCTCCGAACGGGGAGGGGTAGAGGGGAGGGTGTTGTTGACCTCCCATAGAGAAAAAAAGGAAGGCTTTTTAGTTGGCATTTTTAAAAGTCTTCTTATTCTTGGAAACCAAGGAAAGAAATGGGACACTCCTTAAAGAGTCATAAATTGCTCCAAGTGTTGGTTGGATCGTAAAAAGATAAGTCTGGTGCTCATCTTTCTTCTTCCGATTTCCGTTCGACAGTCAGCAGCGCCGTTACAGGAACACTTTTTATTTGTCTACACAGACATGTAATAAGCGATTTTTTTTTTACCAATTGATAAATGCGCCCGAACTTAAATTTTTGGGACTGGGAAAATTCTTGATTTGCCAAATGGAATTTCAATATTTGTCGATTGATAAAATACGGGTTTGCACCAATACAGTGGCGGATCTAGAACTCGAGCAGGGGGGGGGCTAACCTTGGTCCAAGTGGGGAGTCACTGTTTTGAAAGGTCTTTTTCGTCCTTTTTGCGTGTACTCTCAATCTTGGGGAAGGGGGGGGGGGGGCAGATTACTGAACAGGCTTTCTAACCCGTGGCCTAGGGCCCTCAATTTTAAGAGGTCCCCAATTGACTAAAAAATTTAGCCAATGACCAAAGTTGCAAGGTTTAGCTACAGGAGAGCCTCCGAAAAACTGTTTGGTGTCGTGCCCCCGATACCTTAATCAGGCCCTGGGGGGGGGGGCATCGTTCTTAGAGGGACAGACACCCCTGTTTAAACAATATGAAATTTTCTCTACAAGGGGTCCCTCACCCGAAAAATTTAGGACTTTAAGTACGGCTTTTTACTTAAAATAAACTTATATAGCATACTGAAGAACATAAATAATTTCGCGAACATTTTAACGGTCTGAAAACACTATATGCACCTCAGTTGGATATAAAGTTACAAATTACCGCCCCATGCCCAGAGCTAAGATGGAATTGCAAGCAATGGTCAGTTACAGCATCCAGAGATTGCAACTGCGCTCTAGCATTATGCTCATGAGTCTGTGGAAAACACGTTGTTTAAAAATAGTCGAAAAACTTAGCTAAAAACAACTTTCAAAAAATCATGATAATTACCCCCCCCCCCCCCCCCCCCCTCTCCACCTTAAATTTATCAGTTTGGTTTTAAAAATAGGGTAGGGGGATGTACTTTCTAGATTTTTACTAACGTAACTTATTCATTACTACATTAACTCAACTCATTCATTTGCTATAAAACGCTTCGTTTTACCCCCCCCCCCCCCCGCTCAAAACTCTGCTACGAATTTAGATTTTCAAAAGTTGGCAGCTCTGCATATAGCTATATTATTAATATACATAAATAGCTACTTCTGTATGTAAGTTAGCCGGGGTAATCTTCAAAACTAATGGACCGATTTTAACCATTTTTTCACCATAGCTAGCTACATTATCAGTAAGCAACCAAACCTATAATTTATTCCTAAAAAACTTAGTTCAAAAAAGTTATGATGGAAAACAGTAAATGTCATGTAATTTCCCCATTAAATGATTAAATATTAAACCCATTGTTACAAAATATCGTTGCCTTACAACAGCAATATTAATAGTAATCATGATGAAAATTTTGAATCAAGGCTTCTCTGGAGCAAGCATAAAATTTATTGCTTTTTCTTAGGATTTTTATCCTCATCTATGCCAATAATCTACACCGGGACTAAGTAAAAAGACAATTGATTTTGTCAATAGTTAGAAAATAGAAAGTGTTAGCATCATTTTATGGTCAGAAAAAATATTTCAGCATTTGGCGACAATATCTCATTGACGAAAATTAGTAACAGGCAGTTTTACAAAGTAGGGAGGGGGGGGGGCATTATCCAAGGTATCCCAAAACGATTACTACAAATTGGGTAGCATTTTTAAATCGCGCCAAGAACCCACAATAATTGAAATATTCCAAAATAACTAAGGCAAGTAGTGGGATTACGCGGGCCGCTACATTTTTTAAAACCGTTTGTATTTCAATAGCCATATTGATAAAGTTTTAGACTAAGTTCAAAAAAAAAAAAAATTAACTAATAAATCTTTTTGAACAAGTGAAATTTCATATTTTGGAAATTCTTCAATCTTGTATATGCTTAAATGTCGTGCTTTCGTTTCTAACTGAACATACTGTTTCGTTCTTTATACTTATTGCTATTTTGCTTTTATGGATAAGGAAGAAGTTCGGTTTTGAATCCCATCAAGCGGGGTGTTTTGAGCCTTTCCAGTTAAAACAGAAAACAAATGAAAGTGGCGATTGTTTCTCACAATTATTACTGACCCAGGCAACGCCGGGTATGTAAAACCATCCTTAGCAAAATTTTGTACCTTTTTTTTTCTCCTTCACTTTTTTGCTGAAGCTAGCCGACGCGCCAAGAGAGCTGATGTCCGGGCACTTGGTGAGAAGTATGCGACTAGGACATTAAATATTCTCCAGCTCAATATAAATATAAAGGATCAAGAATATTAGTAGATGCAGGGGGACCGACTTGTCACATATAGGACATTTTCCGCAAAAAATATAGGACAAATATAGGACACATTATATGAATAATTTTTCTATGAAAAAAGAAATAATACCGATCATATATTATTTATTTATTCTTATCAATGATTTTGTTTAAAAACAAACCTTAAATAAAATTATTCCTTACATCTGAAATTACTTTTCTGTAGTTGAAAGAATAATTTTTGAAAAAAACAGTGTACCTTATAGACAAAATAATTAAACAAAATTTGAACAAAGAAAATTTTAATTTTTTCTTCCTCACTCATGACCCAAGTACTAATTCCATTGTTCTTTGACTTGATATCTAAACTGAACCTTTTAACACTTGTATTAAGAACAAACAGAGCTCGAGAAGGATCCTCTTGACGTTTTTCAGAGTCTTCTTTATGCTTGAGTGTTTTAGCATGCTGCCTCAATTGCGAAAATTCACTATTGCTTATGGGCACTGAACAGTTGCAAAAATGGCAAATCATCTTTTCCTTTAGTGCACCATGCACCAAAATTTGTACAATTAATGTCCTCCTGGTTCAACAACAACAAACAAGAAGATCTGTCTAGAACTAGACGACCCTACTTTCCCATATACCCATACTACTTTCTAGTACCTGATCAATATTCTCAAAAATAGCTAAAATCGCAAATGTTTTCAAACATTATTTTTAAAATACTTTGAGCTGATTTCTAGGAATAAAATATTCCTCACTCATCTAAAAAAATTAGATGCGTAAAAAAAAAAAAACGAACAAACAAATAAAATAAAAGCAATTTTTAAACAAAGCAGCCAGTACACTTTTTTCCATTAAAAAAATCTTTAACAGTTTTCAAAACGAAAAAATAATAATTAAAATTAATAAGCTCATTAAAATAAATACATCATATCAAAAAAAAAAAAAAAAATCGTTTCTGTTTCCCCTGTTGCCAAAAACAATCTTTTAAATGAATTAATGCACTTACCAAAATAAATAAAAACAATAAACAACTTAAAGAAATAATTTTCATTGTCAAAAGAAAAAAAAATCGTCTGCGCATATCTTTATGTCGAAACATAAATGACTTCGAGTTTATTCGCCGAAAACGGAATACCTAAATTAAAACTTTAGCGTTAAAATAAAAACAAGCAAATCAACAATAATTATTTCACAGTCAAAACCATAGCTGCGGAGTCGGAGTCAATCTCATTTTGGGGTAAAGGAGTCGAATATCTGACAATCGGACACAGTCATTTATATTCCGTGTATAAATTTTTGCCAAAGCTACGAAGTCAGAGTCGAAGTCGGGGAGTCAGAGTCCGATTAATTGTCGGGCACAGGAGTCGGAGTCAAGTGCCCCTAAATTCTCGGAGTCGAAGTCTGGAGTTTGGCGTCAAGAGCTATTTCCAACAAAATTTGTTTGAAGTAAATCCGCCTTCAAGTACGGAATCTACATTGACTTTCAGTTTCCCCGTAGGCGCTAATGTAAAGTTTTTTTGAACTGTTCGAAATTGAACGGAAAATTGTTCAAATCAAAAAGTGAAATATGGGAATGAGGTGTCCTCGCCGAGATCTTTCGAACAAAAAAAAAGTTTTTTCGAATCGGACTATTCATTCAAAAGTTATTAGGGGGGGGGGACAGACAGTCAGACCGACAGACATTTTCCCCCATCTCAATACCCTACTCTTCAATTTTTAATTTTTCAATATTTATTTAATTATTTTATTTATTTTTGACTTTTTTTTTTGTTTTCCGCAAAATTTTTAAGATGCATTAAGCCTTCTTTCATTCTTTTTTCCTTCTTTTTCTGACTTTTACTGGGAAAGTAGGCTAAAAATGGGAATATAGGAAATATAAGACATTTTTCAAAAATATAGGAAATATAGGACGATTTTGATGCTTTTCTTGAAAATATAGGAAATATAGGATATATAGGACTACTTCGACCCCTGTAGATGTTCTTCCTTCTTTTTTTCTTCACTTTTTTATTCTCGGCACTCGAAACAAACTTTAATTTAAACTATGTTAATCAATACACTTTTCAAAAAAAAAAAAAAAAAAAACACGTCATGTTTCAGTTCTTAAATTTTTTAAAAAATTTATTTTCATTAGTCACCCTCTGCAACCCCTATAATTCATTACTCAACAGTCTCATCTGGATCCGTCACTGCCCGTCGAAGTTGAAAGAAAACGGCCAATAAATCACATTGTATCGCATTTCACCAATCTCATCTCTCTCTTTGTTTTGAGGCAAGGAGCAGGCGAAAATAAGACACGTGTTGAATTTCCCTAGCCTCTGCGTGAAGGTTATCTTCACGCAGGGTGGGCGGGATCTGTCAGCAATAACTTTTATGCTCCTCTTTCACTTGATCTTGAAACGGTGTTTGGAGACCTCCCCACCAGGGTTGCCACAATTAAGAACAATAAATACGTGACAGGCTTCTGGATGGGGGGGGGGGGGGGGTATTTTGAGACGTCTACACAGGATAAATCTGAAAAATTCGATTGCAACAAAGCATTAAACCTCGCAAAATGTCGCCACACCTCTGCCCATACTTAGTGGAATTAGATAATCCAGAAATATTTAAAAATTAAAATACAGTCGGATCCCGCTACAACGCGATCCGTCTTAACGCGAAATGGCTATAACGCGAGTTTTTCATGAGTAATGAATTTTTTATTGCTGACGCAAATTGCTCGCCTGCAACATGACATTTTCTAGAAAGGAGCGGAGCCAGGCCCGTGTCCAGATTTTCATAAAGGGAGGGGTTTTAATCTTACCAGTAGGGGGGGGGGAGAATTCAACCCCCTTACAGCTTTTAGTTTTACGACAAATTACTGATCCCAGTATGGCGTTTATTCACATGTAAGGACTGCTGTATTCTTGAAGGATACCTCTAGCTGTACAACACTCTCAAAAATAATTCCTTCAATTGACGGAAATTCTCTTGGCAGCAGTGCTGCCGGACTTTTCACGATTTTTAACGGATTTCCGTTTTTATTTTCTCTTGTCAAATGAAGGAACGTCCTTCTTATTTCTTTTCGTCATAGGAGGAAAATTTTCCGTCATTTGACGAATTTTCGTTTTTATATTCTCCTGTCAAATGAAGAAAGTTTCGTCTATATTTTTCCCGTTGTGGGAGGAATATTTTCTGTCATTTGACACTTTCCCCGTTTCTTTTCTTCTCCGTTAAACGTGGGAAATTTTTCGTTGTTTGAAGAAACGTCCGTTATGGTAGTTTCTGTTACATGAAGTTAACTTTTCGTTATTTGAAGAAATGCTCGTTATTTTTGTTTGCTACATGAATGATTTATTTCGTTGTTTGAAGAACGTCCGTTATGATCGTTTCTGTCAGATGAAAGGCAATTTGCGTTATTTGAAGAAACTTTTTTCTTTTTTGTTTCTGTTAATGAGGTGTTTTACAAATATTTTTTTCAGATACTTTGAAGCTGTATTTTTTCTTAGTCCGAAACGTGGATACATCAAACCACCAAAATCCCAAGTAAAATCTTAGACCCCACCCCCTCCCCCGCGAAAAAACTCTCTAAAAATAATTAAACTTATTTAAAAACAACTTTTAAGTTTTTTAGTTTTAGAATATGTTGTCAGTCGAAAATTTTCGGAAACGGCAACCCAAAATTTTCGAATCAAATACGCCTCTGAAAATTCCACAAGAAAGTTCAAAAGTAGATTCCTTATTGCTAAATGTATTTATCAAAAATCTATTTTTGTCACCTGAAAGCAGGTATCTTATTACATAGCAGTTTCAAAATGCAGGTTTCTTTCATAAAAGACGACAAATGGTGTAAGTTTCAAAATTTCATAAACTTCATAAAAATTTTAAGAATATGAAAATTAGTTTGTGAAAATCGGCCATTTCGTGTAATGAGATAACCACTTTCAGAGGCTGAAAACAAAATTATGAAAAATTGATTGTATGCTGATCAACTTGAGATTTACTCACTCTGGTATTTTTCTGAAGTTCTATTTAAATAAGAACCTGAAAAATGCACGCTGTAAAACATATATAATGGATAAAAAATGTGCTTAGTATTGGAAGAAGATAGATTCGTCTAGTATCACTCAGTAAAATACAAAAAGAAAAAGAGTGTAGAAGAATGTAGAATTAACTTTATTTTTATAAGCATTTATACATACAGGTAATATTAACAACATCAGCAATTTCATTCCAATGTAAAATGAATCTTTTGCAAATGAATAAAAAATAAAATCTCTTGAAAATTCAATTAATTTTATTTATATTCTTGCATCAACTACCATCTTTATGGATATGAATAATTGACTAAAATAAAGAATTGAAATCGACATTATATGATAAAATTTAATCGATTTAATTATGTTAACCATAATTGAGACTAGATAATTTAGAAATAGATTTACACCCCAAATAAGAATATAGTTTCTTTACTTTTTTTTTATTTGTTCAAAGAGTATATGATATTTTGAACAAAATATACAACAGTCATTTTACATAGTTTTCCAATCATAAAAATTACACTAACTAGATAAATAATAAAGCGTGATTTAATTTTTGATATTAGTAATTAAAATTTTAATTTCTGAAATTAAGGTTTGCAACATAAATGTAAGCTTCTATACATAATTTTATGAATGAAGAAACGGGAGAATAGCCACAAGTTTCAAATTAAGACATTCCGAAAATTATGTAAAAATATTAAAATTTTGAAAAATAGACGAGAGCAAAGTATAAAAATTACCAGGCAATTTTTTTCTTTTTGCTTGCTTGTTTGAGCAAATTACTTCTAGTAAGGTACCTTTGATCTATACTTTGGTTTTATATTGTTTTTAGCTTTATAGTGATATGACAACACTGCCCATATAGTTTGAATCTTTATCACCGTAGTTTTCAGTGCAACTGAATTTCTTTTTGCGAAGCAACAAATTTCAGATAATACATGTTTAAGAGTAACTTAAAGTATTAAAAGTATTTTACATCCATTAACTTTGAAACAGCAATGTAGATTTAGTGGTAATAGCATGTATAACTGAAAAAAAAAACTAATCCCATAATAAACACTGTAAAGTAATACAGAATTATCGGCAATAATTTCCAATGTAGCAAAATTAGCATTTAGATAGCGACTTTTGACATCAATATGTTTATTCATCCATATTTACTAATTCATTAGCATTTCTTCAATTAAAATTTTTAATCTGTCTTTTAATTTTTAAATGACTATTTTTTTTTAGCCAAATCAATTTTTCTGCCAATTTTATTAGTTTCAGCAGTGAACAAAATGTTTTTCACAGATTGTTTGAGTAAGAAAAACCTATTAAAAAAAAAAAAACCTTAAGAGTCTTGACTAAAATCTCAAATATTTTTTTTGTGAGTTCTGTGCCACTAAGGATATTTTTTTAATGCAGTAATTTAAAAAAATTGACACTTTAAATAAAAGTATAATTTTCAAGGATAATTGTATATCAAACCATTGCTGAATGGGGTCGTTTCCTAAATTTGAAAGTATTTTTTTTTTCTGAAAGAGCATGTTTAAAAACATAGTATTTGATCATTTTTAAAATAATTTGACAAAGTTTACTATTTTTAAAAAATTATTTAAATTGATGCACAGACTCAATTTTAATTTTTACTCTTCTGCCCACGACATAACACATGATGAACTGCCATTCGCACAGAGCATAATATTTAATTCGCTTCTTTACTCACATGTATGGCAAGGATATGGTTGACAGCAAGCGTAGAGCGCAATATTAAATTTGCTTTTTGGTTATCATAATGTGGAATTGTGGTACACAGTAAGTGTAAGCATTCAGAGTGCCAGTGAAGTATGCGCATAAGCTGATCATTTGTGACGTCATAAAGACCATGCCTTGTTTGAAAAATCGGACATTAAAAAAATTAATTAAAAAATAACTGCTGGGAAAATGAAAGTATTTTCTAGGTCCATGTTATTATTTATTTTGCACATTCTATCAACTCCAGTGACTAAAAGTAGTACTTTTGACTGAAGAAAACAACCCCACTGTTTATTCAATTAAGAACAACATTCCCAATATCAGTTGGTCTTAAAACTTTTACTTAAATTTGCATTGATAAGTTTTTGTTCAATAATGATTAAGTTGCAGAACATTAATGAAGAAACTATTCTTAAAATGTCTCAAATACAGTATACTCTCTATATCACGAAGTCGAAGGGACCGTAAAAAAAGTTTGAGCTATCAAGTTTTCGAGATAACAAGGGTATAATCATAATTTAAAATATTTTAAAAATTAGTCACACTAGTTAAAAATAAGTAGAAACATATAATGAAAGCTTAAAAAAGGACACTCTAAAGAAGTAGAAAAATGTAGTGATTTACCACAACTAAACTGATCAAAGATTTGGATTACTAAGTTACAGAATGGTTTCACACGAGTTTCGAGTGCTCCGGAACAAAAGAAGTTAGACAAAGGATTTCACCATTCCCTGCGTCTCTAAAGGGGTTTTCCTTTCATCTCCCATTTTCAAGGAGGTGAAAAAAGGGTCAAACGGTCCAACGAAATGGCATGAGAAAGGGGCAAAAAGATTTAGGTACGTTTCTTGGACTTAAATTTTCTGAATCCCCTAGGCTGCACAATGAAAGTGACAGAAGATAAGCTTCGCCTAATCATTCGTAACCCTTGAGAGAAATAATGAAGGGGTGTGAAACTTTTGGAAACATTCCTTGAGTGACTTCAAGACAATAAACTGCGGTTTTTCCGAAAAAGTCATATTTGACTTCGAAAAATATTCCACATAACAAGGTTTTGATTAAAAATGCTTCAACATAAGAATGAAAAATAACATTAGAAAAATATACAAAAGGGGAGAAATAATTTTTCGTCATATCAAGTTTTTCGAGATATACTGTACTTGAAAGACATAGCACGGAATTAAAATATAAATGTCAAAGGCACCAAAAACTAAGCCTTTTGATTAGGTTCTTGGTTCTTCTTTCCCGGTTTATTTCTGCAAAGACACTGAAAGAAAAGAAAAGAAATTATCACAAGACAATAAAACTAAACAGAGAAGGGTGCAGCAGTATGCCTGCTGTTTAAAAAATTCTTGCCCTTTTCCATACCTTGAGTCAATTAAAGGTGAGCATTTTTGAAAATAAGAAGAAAATATTTGAAAAAATTGGCTTCTATTTTAAGTGACTAAAAAAACTTGAAGGTAAAAAAGGTTAACATAGTTGCAACCGTCCATAAATAATCAACATTCCAAAAGTGATGTAATTTTGTGTTTACCTATGCATTTTTAAAAAACACTTAAAGTAGGTTACACTAATTTTAATATTATATGGGAACTGTTCACATGTGCCCTTAGAAGTTGTTCATAGGATCCCCACCATTCACCTTAGAACAAATTGCAAAAGTGTAAAATCTAAATTTACTAAAAAAAGGAAATATTTTCATTAATTTACTTGAGTGTTCATGTGGTCAGACTGCTATTGAGATCACTCAAACAATTTTCTAGATTTTTTGCAAGTCAATTTCGCACTGGCAAAAAATTTGAATTCTGAAGTCTCACATTTGAGGTTTCATATGCTAGTGATTAATCTTTTGAAGTTACATCATACCACATGCAACTTTCGACTGTAAACAAGACTAATAAAAAAGTTTAAACCAATTTAAGCAGGAAATTTTCCTTTTTTTGAAAAAAAAGTGAGGTGAAGTTATGAAAATTGTAGGATATTTAGTATAAATTTGAAGGTATTAGGAATTATAGGATTTTTTTAAAATTAGAACAGTACCTACACCTGTAATAGTAAAAAAGATGTACTAGGAGATTGAAAAACTGTTCCATAAGAGACAATGACAATAAAGGGCTGGAACAAATAGATAAAATTCTACTGGACAGAAGTTTTTTTTTCTATCATATTCTTTCAACAAAACAAGATTGCAAATTTCTTTTCTAAATAAATGTTAAATGCCTACTTAGAGAATGTGCTTTCTTTTACTAGAAAGGTGTTTATTTTTGGATGGGTCTTGGTAAATACTTCCCAAACAAACATACCCAAATATTAACTATAACTTACTTAAATTATTAAAATTAAGTCACACATGCATGACAATAACATAACGCTGAATGAACTAATTCAGAAAATATATTACTTGCATGTATTGCTGCTTTCCATCCAAAAATATTAAAAACTCTTCTGAATTTTAATATTGTCCCCTATAAACAAACAAAAAATGCATTTTGCTAAAATTATGCAAGTGATGATTTCAAAAGTTTTAGGACACAATTTTTATAAAATTTTAGTACATTTTTAAGACAACAAATATCAAGTTTTTTTTTGAAATTTAAATGTAATTCATTAGCTTGATTTTCGTATTGGATTATAAAACGTTTCAAATTCTTGAACCCTCTTGTGTATGAGAGCCGTTTTAAAAAATTAAGATGCATTAGCAATTAAAGAAAATACATTCACATATTATTTCCTTCTTAAGTCTATCTAGTTTTGAACCGCCATATACATAGGATGAACTCACAACAATGTATATTTATTTCTAACCCTGAATTGAACTCTTTCTTCTTCTTTTTACTGATATTTAAAAATTTTTCCCCCTTAAATGTATTAAACGGTAAGATTGTTGAAACTGAGAAAAGGGGGAAGGAAATTTTGTACCAGCAAAAAGTATGAAACACCCGGCAAAAAGTATGAAACACCCAATTTTTGGGGAAAATTTCATTGTTCTCATTTGATTCTTAACAATTAGAAGGCTAGTAAAATCGAGCTCAGGTTCTATTAGATAAAAAAATCACGTACACCATTAAATTAATTTTTTCTCATTACAGTCAACTCTCAATAACTCAAAGTCCCTAGGGACAAGCTAAAACCCTCAAAGAATTGGTAGTTTGAGTTATCGGAAGTTCCTTTCTTAGTCTTTTAAAGAATAATTTGTACTTTCTTCTTCAGGAACAGTGCATATTGGATAAACTATAACACAGATAGTTGGGACAAAATTAAATATAAGTACAACATAGAAATATTTTTACAGAGAGAATAATTAAAAAGATACTCTGAAAAAGGAAGTTAGTTTCGCCTGCTTAGGCTTTTTATTGCATTTTAAAATGTCATTAAATTTGTATGCTGTGGGCTCAATTTTTTTTCTCTTGATCAATCTTATTGTCTTCAAAAATCTTTTTCTTCTCAAAGCAGATTCTTTGAGTCATCCAAAAAAAAACTTTTTTCAATTTTGGCCAAAATTTTAAGTCTTTCTAAGACTAGACAGCAATAAAATTTTTAACTGTCAGCCACAGCAAAAAATACCCACTACTTTTCCTCACACAATCTTGCAACACTACGCGCTTTAAGGAGCAGTACTGTATAAATAATCAACCTTAAGTAACTTGATAAGCAAAGCAATGAGTTAAAGAGAATTTTTTTTTTTTTTTAATTTCTTACATCGACTGCATTTTTATGCCTAAAATGAAAACTAAATTTTCGTAAAAACTTTTTACGAAATTTTTTTTAAGCCATAAAGTTTTCCCAAGAAGCGCTCACCAAAGATCCAAATGAAACATTTTATTTTAATTCAAGTATGTATTTGTTCAGAGTGACATGCATTAGCATTTGAATGAATTCAATGTTGTAACCCAATTCTTAAATCCGACAAAGTCCAAAAAAGTAAAAAGTTGCTCATAACACAAATGGATCATTGACAAATACTATGCTCCAAGTCCGAAATTTTACATTATTTCAGATCTGGTGCATTTGAATTTGATAAATTCCTGATCCGGCAAATGAGTGCTCATCTAAGTCTAATTTTACTCTTGGAAAATTGGGGAAACACCCAAGCATTCATAATTGAGACAATAGCGGAAAGGAAAATCAGTGTGGATAAGAGAAAAATAAGCAATACATCATCTCTAAGGACTCGAAAAGTAAGAGGTATCGACTATTTGCGACATCAAAATTGAAATTAAAAAAAAGTAACAAGTTGTGGCCCAACCCAGAAACACTTTTGACAAAACTAATGACGAAATTTTTTGAAGTTATTTATTGAGCTCATATGAATTTTGGTCACAGAAGAATAAAATTAGATCACATTCAGTGGCGAATCCAGGGAGGCGGCTATGAGGCTGCAGCCGCCTCCAGACTATAACTATTTTTCTTTTCTATTAGAATTTTTTTTTATTGTGTATGCATCTTAAGGTAAAATAATAAAATATATAATTTCCTATATTCATCCTATCTTTATCATTTTAATCGTTTTCCCTCAGGTTTATACACTAATTTGCTATAGTAATAGAGATACTTGTTTTCCGAAATTTCCTGTCGAATTTCGGAAATTTTTCCCTGCCTTTTAAAAAAAAATTACTTATTCAAAAAGAAGAAAAACAGAAAAAAAAATTTCAGACCTCCTTAATTAATGCGCTTAGTGTCAATTCTCAGAATTTTATCTTCGTTTTCCCTTTTTGTAACTATTAGTCCACAACTTTTCTTACTTACATTTAGTGAATTGCATTTGCCATGGACAATTTTCATAATCAACAAGAATTGTTAGTTTTGCCTTCAAATTGCTTAGAAAAAATGTCTAAAAATTTTATTTTTTAAAATTTCATTTTTTTTACTGACATTTAAATTTTAAAATTTTATCATTAAACACCAAATTTCAGATAATTTCAACTGTGACTCCGAAAATTTCATTAGCCCTTGACACCTCCTGAAAAATATATATATATTTTTTCAAACGACTTCGTTTACATCAATGAACTTTTGGTGATGTCAAGGAGACATACATTTTTAATGATCTCAGCCACCCCCAGAACTAAATCCTGAATTCGCCACTGGTCACATTAGAACATATTTTTTCACTATGGACTATTGGAAATGCTTTTCTAACTGTAAATATTCAATAAACATCATTCAAGCTAAACTCATTCCATTCATAGGTTAAGTACCCTAGAGTTAAAAATGACTCTTCTGACATCTATATGGCTTAGAGATGTAAGGAGTATTTCACCTATCTTTTAAATATGAAGTCGGACTTGGGTCACTACTAATTTGCCCGATTGCGAATTAATGAAATTTAAATGCACAAATTCCGAAATTAAATTTTAGAATAGGGTTGTTTCTATCAGTCAAAAGTACTACGTTTCGCCACTGAAGTTGATAGAATGAGCAAAAAAATAACATGGAGCAAGCAAAATCTTTTTTTTTTTAAATGGATAATTTTCAATTCTTTTTTTAAATGTACAATTTTTCAAACAAGGCGTCGTCTTTATGACGTCGCAAATGATCAACTTTGGTGCGTGCTCCAGTTAGGGGTGCTGACGCTTGCTGTCTACCACGTTTCCAGGTTATGATAATTCAGAAGCCAATTGAATATTGTTCTCTATGCTTGCTATCAACCATAACAGTGCCAGCAAATGTGAGTGAACATGCAAACTAAATATTACGCTCTGCGCTAATGGCATTTCATCATTTGTGATGTCATGAGCAGAAAAAAGCAAAAAAAGAAAAAAATTGAATCTGCACACCATTAAAATAATTTTTTAAATATTATACTTTGCAATTATGTATTTAAAAAATGGTCAGATCCTATATTTTTAAGCATGCTTTTATAGAAAAAAATACTTTTAAAATTTCAGAAGCAACCCCATTGGCACATTTACTCATGATCCATTCATGTTGTGGGCATTTGTTTTCAGACATTGTCCAACTTTGATGCTGGGTTCCAACATAAATATAATATGAACTTACCAAAAAGTCCCGAGAAAGGTGTTAAGAGGACAATTTTACACATCATCAACATCGGGAAAATCTAAAACAGATTATCAATTAATATGTAAATAAGCAATTTTTTAGCACAAATAGTTCTTGATAGTTTCATTTTAATATGAAATTGTTTAAAAAATAACTCATTTTTTCAAGAAAATTATGAGTTTTTAATAGAGATGTACAAAGTACTTGGACAATTCGCCAAATACTCATACTTGGGACAAATTTTGATGAGGTACTCAGCTCAGTATAATACATAGATTTCTTTGCCCCCCCCCCACGCTTCCGTATGTATTTTTAAAAATTTTAACATAGTGTTATTTTATTTTAGAGCGTGCACCCTCCCTTCGCGAGGATGATATGTATGCTACTGACTCGGCCAATACCAAGAAGTTGTAAAAAATTAAATATTGTTCAATACACATTTTTCAATTAATAAAAAAGTACAAGTATTTGTAATGACAAAAAAGAAAAGGATGTCTACATCCATAAGCTTACATTTTATGAATTGAAAAAGCATTCTTTGTAATGCCAAAACATGTGTCAGGAGTGCTCCTGAACATCTGTGTTTTTAACATTGTTTTATTGCTTAAAAACATTATTCATGTTTGGCGGATGATTAGAACTATAATAGATTCATATAATTCATATTAATTCCAACTTGATTAATCATATTTTTTATTTATTTATTTATTTTTAATTAAAAAAGAATTTTTTTGTTACGTTTTTGACAAAAACATAATATTTTAAATAAAATTGAATTTTAGCTGGAACTTGTTTTGAAAACTATTACATGGAGGTCCATATAGCTATTCAATATGAGTTCAAAATTTATCACATGTATGTCAATAGTTCATTTAAAGCATAATTAGTACTTGGCGGAGTACTCTGTACTCTACCAAAACGGTATTTGGTACATCTTTATTTAATATTTCCTATGACTGTAAAACTTCAAAAATTAAAAATGCTGCAAAATTTAATTCATACTAAGTGTTTCCTTCCATATATTATTGATCACCTTTTCTATTATTTACGAAATGAAGATATGTTTTCGGGAGCATATTTTATAGACAAAATGAGCAGTTAAATCGACTTTTGAACACTTGATAGGATAATATGAACTTATATTTTTCTGGTTAATGTTTCATACTTAAATGAATTAGTTACAGTAAGGTTAATATATCAATGTGTTGTAAGACTAAAATCGAGTATTCAGTGCGTCCCTGGTTAAAAATCTATAATGATGCTAAAATTATATATATTCAGTTGATGTTGTTTCAACATTACATTACATGGCTTTTTCATAAATTTGAATATTAAAAAAAGCTAGCAAAGAACTTCAATGCAAAAAGGAATAATCAACACATGGCCTAATGGGGCTGGATATTAACCCCATAAATTATGTTTCCTTAACATTCTGAAAAAATATCACTGACAAATAGTAAATATTTTATAACAGTGGAATTGTTGGCTGAAATGGATCTTTTCTTAGTGTTTTAGCTACATTTTGATTTTTATTTAAAATGCTATATAACTTTATAATTAGTATTTCTATTCCAATTATCACTTCATTCGTTTACATAAACAATTATCGTTAATTTGAGCTTTCACCTACATATATGCATTATTCGTTTTACACGCAAATTTCTGAAACCAAGTTTTGAAACCAAAAATAATGCTAAATGAAATTTAATTCATTTGAACTGAATTCATTTCAGATTAATATCCTGTTTGATTTCCAACTGCAATTTTACTATGACAAGAAAAATCTTTAGTTGTTATTGAGGAAAAGATATTAAGTGTTGATGGCTTCTAGCTGCGAAAGCGCACCGAAACAAGAATTATATTAATTCTATCTTCCATGAAAAATTTAAAAAACAGAAAGTTTCTCTTGTTAAAGCCTTAATCACAAAACGGTAAAAAGACATTTGTATCAGCTATTCATTTTCAACAAGTCTAGAAATATTATAGTTAAACACCCTCCCTTGAATTACCTTGCCTACCCTCGCTTGTTAAGGGAGGGGGGCAAATAAATAAATACAAAATAAATTATTAAAAACTGTGATCAAGTCTTTTAACAGTTCAATATATTTTTGCAATATTTTGGTACAAATGTGAGAAAAATTTAAAATCATCACATATTACTAAAGCACATAAGCAAGGAATGGGGTGGGGGCGGACTCAATGTAAAGTTATGAGACACAGGGCCGTAGATAGGGTGGGGACCGTCGGGACAAATCCTCCCCCGAAATTCTTGGATACATATTTTTTAGATTCCGAATTCCAACTATGCTGCCGTTTAAAAATTAGTCACTAAAACTTTCCTTTGCTTAAGTTTATTTTCCCCATTATGTTTTCGTCCTATACTTTTTATTATGTCTATACGTTTTTATCCTCACTTAACCATTTTCATCTATTCAAATACTCTCTTACTCAGATTGAAAATAATTTTTAATTAGCCGCCTGTAAGGCGGCTGGAGCATCAAAGAAGTGGGAGATCAAAGCAGCTATTTTGTCTTTTTTTTTTAAATCAAAGCATTCGACCTAAATAAAAGATGTCTATATCTGATCTATTTATTTATTTATTTATTTTTTGGATCATTTTTTAAATTTTTTTTTCAAAGAAGTCTTTATTTTTTTTACACCTTGGTCCATCACAGAATGTTAATGACTCTTATTACGAATAAGACTTTTAAAAGAGGGGAAAAGAAGGACATTTTTAAAACATCAATAAGAAACTTAACAAATTTACATGATCAAAACTCATTTTTAACCCAATAATACTTTTGATTAAATGCTTGATTTTAGTCGATTTTAATAAATTAACAAGTAAAGGATTTACGTTTTTTGATGCAAAAAATTTTACCTTCTAGTTGACGCATTTGTATCCTTTAAGTTTTTTTTTTTTTTTGAGGTGTCAATTTTAGATTACTTTTTAATTGTGACTTCTTATTTTTTTGCCTGAAAGTTATTCTAAGAGGCCCCTTGCAAGCATTTGTAATAGCGAACATGTAATAAACACTGTATGATACATTATAGACCGTATATGTTTACATCCGTATATAAGTCTTATTTTGTTGAGTTGGGCAGTCATCAGATAGTGGCCTGGCAGTGACAGAGATCTTATACAAAAATATCATTTTTATCTGATGAATAATTCTGGTGTAATATAAATTAATTATTAGACATTAATCAACTAAGTTGTTAATTAAAATAATTATTTGATAATATTTTTTTATTGAGCAATCAAAATTGCTAATTATTTTCATTTCACCGTCCGTGATGTTGTGGTTCCTTTTCCAACCCCACCGTCCTCTGCAGACGTAACTGGCCCCCGGTAAATGCTTCTCCTGATTGGTGGCGTCCATGTCCTAGACACACGCACGCACGCTCATACACACACGCAAACATGCATACACACAGGTCTATGCACACACAC
The DNA here is from genome assembly GCF_026930045.1 of Uloborus diversus. Lineage (NCBI taxonomy): Eukaryota > Metazoa > Arthropoda > Arachnida > Araneae > Uloboridae > Uloborus > Uloborus diversus. Next base: position 778,953 of record NW_026558307.1, read on the forward strand.
AAGCCTACACATATTATACACACGTAACCGTCCAAGAGGAGGGACAGGCTTGGGGGGCCAGGAACCGTATCTAGAAACAAGTGAGTGGGGTAGTAACCAATGAGTAGGGTCCTATCGCAACTCGTGATTGCGAAAAACATAATTTGAATTTAAAATTTCAGAATTCAAATTAATTTTATTTTAGTTTAATTTTTGCAAACAACATAATAAACATATTTTTTTAAAAGCTATTTTTCTCCTGTATTACATGTCTCGAACCAAATTTGCCCCCGACCATGTCCCTCCCCGAAAACATATCCTGGCTACGGCCTTGAGACTTGTTTCATTGCTGATATAACTTATTAGTAAAATGAGTTTCTAAAAATCAGGATAAAAACTCCACACAGCTACCCAGAAGCGTTTAAACACAAGTTAAAAACTTTTAAACAATAATAATAAATAAATAAAACATTGAAATAAATGAATTCAAAATTTAAGTAGAAACATTGAAGCAGTTAAAAACATAAAACAATCACTCTTTGAGGGGCGGGCAGAGCAATTTAGTGGGCGTTTAGGGGCCCGACTGATTTTTAGCAGGGGAACCCAAAATTTATAGAGCTGGAGCTGTGAATTTAAAATGAAAATAAGAATCAAATTCTATGATAACAGAATATTTTAAATTTCATAACACAAGCAAAATATTTTACATCGATAGAGAAATTTAAAAGGTTCGTTCAAATTACTTATTTATTAATTATTTCAAGTAATATAAACGAAGATTTATTCTTTCATATAGTTAAAGTTTCATAGTCCAGGTTAAAAAGAACATCACTCAACTAGCATACGAATTTGTATTATCATTTTCAACAAAAGCAACTTTGTATGAAAACGAAATTACACTGCTTAATTGAAATTTTTCAACAAAAACCTTTCTCAAGGCTTAATGGAAAGTTTACAAAATGAACATTGTCTCGCTACTGTAAAATCAATTTACGTAAATACTACAGTAGAGAACCAATTATCCGGGAAGTTCGGGACCATCGCTATCCCGGATATCTGAATTTCCCGGTTTTCTGGATTGCTAAAAAGCGCTATTGGCCGATTGTTTGTAAAATTTAAATTACTATATAATAAATAATTAAGCATATTAAAATAAGAAGAAAACAGTTCAGAAATGCTTATGAATATCGAAATATAAAAAACTATTATTGTGAGAATAATTTAAACACTAAAAAACTTAAGTTATTCATAATACATGAGACCCTCACATTCTGTTTGGAAAAGAAAAAAAAAATCCACCACTTTTCGATGTTTTAAAACGAAAGAAAATGAAGGGAAGGGCAAAAAATAAGTTTTTGAACCTAAATCTGCAAATTTCTACTATGTGTATAAAAAAAATTCGCTTTCTATGCGACAATATTCATTTCCTTAGCTGTCAATTAGAATAAAACACGAAAATTTCAAACTTACGAATGTACTTTTTAGTTCAAGAAAATATTTCGGAAATTTTGACCCGCATAAAGGATAACCATTTTAAGTTAGTGTTTGCAAACATTTTCTCGAGTTATGCGTAAGTAATATGTTGTTTATTAAGAAATCGTTCATATTCTTTTTGGTATTTCAAAAAAAGAAAAAAAAGCTTAATTTTTCAAAAATTGCCAAAATTGCTTATTTTAAAAAAATAACGGGAAAGTAGGGAAAAAGTTGCCGGTTTTCTGGTTTCCCGGTTTATTGGTTCCCGGATAAAAGGTTCTGCACTGTACTGCTTTCCAGTAAAAAGGAACAATACATATTTTTGGAATCAAACTCTAAAATAAGTACTCACCCAATAACTTATTCATATTGAAGGTACTTCTTGAGGTCACAGGCATTCACTTTCACACATGGCCGTTGTCAGGTCTTGGTTTTGGCGGGCAGTCGTCACGGCAAGCACAGCGGCAAGTGTAGAATAGAATGGTAAAAATGTCTACTACGCAGGCGCGCGCCCATTTGACAGAAAGTTTTCGTTTCACTTGAAAACGATAATTTTTCGTCGAAAAATGAAGGAAAATGTAGCGTAAAAAGAAGGATTTTTTTGACAGTGAAGTTACCAAAGTATTCCTTCGTTTCACAGATTCGCTTCAATCAAACTTTGCTTGCTTCTTTTTAATTAAATCTGTTTACTATGTAGTATATTGCAATGAGTATTAAAAACTCTTCACAAATTCTTTTATAATGTAGAATGTATATCAGGTTGTTATGTTCTGAAATAATGCTTAATAAACTAAACAAGAAAGAGCTCTTTGCAGATGCAAATTACATAGCCAAGCACAATCACTAATGCATCTTTTCATAGATGTAACATATGCCAAATTCACCATAAGCTCCTTACAATAAGCAATATTCTTTCTTTGCATTGGTAGATCATTCAGCGGTTCGTCCGCCATACTTTTTACGAAATATTACATCAGTTTGTAAGGCTTTAGCAGTTGTAAATCGCAAAAAACAGAGAGAAAATTAAAATAAAATAAAAACGCTGAGCTCAAACTTTTTCATTAAAGTAAATTTAAGTCATATATACATTTTCTTCATTTTGCTTATTTTTTCCCCAAGGGAGGGGTTTAACCCCTAAAACCCTCCCCTTGGACACGGCGCTGAGCGAAGCGTTAGATTGGGCTTCGTTGACACTAATAAATATTGGTTTCGTGAATGGACCTTCATCCCTTTATTAGCATCACTAAAAGCGGAAGTTAATACACTGTATTTAGTCTAAACAACTCTTTGCGATATAATAACCGCTCCGATTCTTTAAGTTTTTTTTTTTCATTCTACTTAATTACGAACATTGATAAAACAGAATGGCTCCCAAACGAGCTCTTTCATCTAAAATAGGCTTGCCAGATTTCTGAAATGTTCAACCAGAATGCACCCCCGCCCCCCAGCATCGCTAGTATTCAAAAGGTTACACACCTGTGACTAACTTCTGGAGCAATTTATTCTCAATGCAGTAAATAAATGGTTACTAATTATGAACGTAAAACCGGGGTAATAGAAAATGACACAAGCAGATAAAATTATAATCACAATTTACTTTTGTTGGAAAAAACATTTTGAATGAGGAATGAAAAAATTGAACAATATTTAAATGTACTTTTCATTCTATTAGAGACTTTTTTAGGCAGCCTCTTTTAGTTTCATCCTCGTTGTAAAAATCCTCACAAGCTAATCCGGTATTCATTTTACAAGTCAATGTTACAAATGATAAAGTAATTATTCAAAATAAAATCCTTCACAGTTAATTAATTTTAGATCTTTTTGTTCATTTGTAATCAAATTCATCTTTTTCCGGGACGTGTAAACCGGCCCGGACTGTCCCGGACAAACCGGGACGTCTGGCAAGTGAGGTCTCACAGATAGTTCGAAAGTACATCCATCCCGCCACTCCTATTTCATTTTCAGTCCGATTGAATGGTTTTTGTTTTTTGACCTTGAACACCCTCCTTGCTCCTCAGTATCTTTTTTCAAGTGCATCTGGTTTAAATTTCATTGCATTCTTTATAGGAGCGGTCTGTGAGACCTCCCCTTCAGTGTAACAATTTATGGCTCTTTACGTTAGGATTGCGGAGATGGATTCATTTATTTGCTCCGCGTTGTGCGGAAGAGATGCAAAATATTCTAGTTGAGTTTGTGAGTACTTCAAAATGTTCGCATAGGTTACGCAATAAATGTTCTAGGGACAATAAGGGCTGAATAGGAAAGTTGCAACCTATTAAATGTTCATATTTTGGCTATTGGATATTGTTAATTGACCCTCAAAACTTAAAAATTCACCATCGCCGAATTTTAAAACGCCGTGGTTGATTTTTAATGAATTTTTAAAAATACACGCTCAAAAGGGCGCTCTTCCGAAACGTCACGAGCCTATGTCACAGGGCGCGAATGGGGGGGGGGGGGGGCATCCATAGTGGAACTGCAAGTTTTTGAAAAATATAAAGCTAAAATCAATTTTTAATACTAGATATTAGAAATTTTTCCGGGGGGCGAGGGACTTCCGGATCTGCTGTGTACCGTCATTTTTCTCCTGTGATTTGCCCGCTTAGCACTGCGGCGTCCTTACAATAGGATGCCGGAGTATCGGATGGAGAATATGGTTATGTGCTGCTACAGGTGACCATATTCTATATGCACGAGTTGTACGCATGAGGGACAAAAAAAAAAAAAAAAAGGAAAATGACGAATTATCAGTTGCCTCGAATATAACGATTAATCTCATCTTTCCCACGGAAATAAATAAATAAACATGAAATGTTTGGTAACGTTTTTGATGTCATCAGATGTGATTTAATGCGAAATATTGATATGAAAAAATCTTTTAATTCGTTTCGGCTTGATAGAACTGAATTTCTCTTCAATTCTGCGTCAAATAATCTTTTCCCAGACATTTCCTTATAATGGCTGCAATTCCTAATAAGGACAAATCGCTTTTTATTTGCTAAAACTGCTGAACAATACAATTGGAACTTTAAATTTTCACTTGGTTTTATTCTTAGTCATGCTCTCCCCCTGAAATTTCTAAACACCCCCCCCCCTCCAAAAAACGCGACCCCCCTAATGAGACAAAAATTCTTTTAAAACGACTTCTCTGAAGCTCTTTTAAAATTTAAATCGTAAATTATATTCTAAATTTAGTAACTTAGCTATTTTCGAATTTGCAAATTCACACTGCTTATGTTAGCATAATTCATATAGCTAGCTTCATGTTCACACTAATCACTGCTTATGTTAGCATATCACTGCTTATGTTAGCATAATTCATATTCATATAGCATATAGCTAGCTGAAATAATTCACAAGCAGTTTTAATAAGGAAGTAAGAGACGCGTAGTTATTCAAAAATCCGCTTTTGACAAAATTTTACTCTATTCAAATTCTTCTTCTGCTTCTTTTTTTTTCCAGGAACGATGATGAGTCACACCAATTAGTGTAATGAAATATCTGACGAAATTAAGTAAATTATACGAAACCATTGCCACTAACAAACTAGTTCTGAAGTTTCCATAAATCAGTTTCGAAAAATCGTTTTAAAAGCTTTTAGTATCTTACGTAATTCAAAACCGTATGTACCTATATGAATGCAACTATGTATGTAACTATGTATGCAACTATGTATGTAACTATGTATGCAACTATGTATGTATGTCCAAGTTTCTTCTCCCGAACGACAGTGAACTAGAAACAGGTGTCGATGAATTCGTCATCTTCTCGTCTTTATGTTTGGCTATTTAACATAATCCTCCGATAATCATTAGCGGAGATATCCATTCAAAACTATTAATTATTAACTTTGATTTCGACGTAAAATCCCTATTTTTCGAAGGCTTTCTTCCATTCAAATGATTATTCAGTGCTTCATCTCAACAGTGCTTTTATTAAAATGTATAGCGTGAAGAAAATCATATTGAGACGAAAGATCGGTTGCCATTTTTTTCTCGAATATGAACAAGTAAAATTTTTTGCAATCTGCCGCAAAATTTTACTGTTTTTTTTTTTTCCAAGTCTGAGTGTTGAACCCGCGTCACATGACATATCTTTTATTTTCGAGGTAGACCGAGCCAAGCCGGGCGACGCAGCTAGTTGTACCATATTCATTGAAGAGTGAGTCATGTAATGTTTGCGTGGATTTGAAAAATAAATGATAAATAAATACCTTTGTGCTGAACAGTAAAGTAAGAAAAACAACGTTAAAAAAAGCACGTATTTCCCAATAACAACAAACAAGTGTTTCTGCGTTACAGGGAACGCCTTTTTCAATGCAAAAGTTCCATAATCTCATTACTTTTTGCATTGAAAAAGGCGTTCCCTATAACGCCGAAACACGTGTCTGCTGTTATTGGCAAATTTGTGCTTTTTTTAACGTTGTTTTTCTTACTTTACTAGTATAGTATATTTAGATAGTAAAATTGATAATGTGACTTTAAAGTTTATTCTAGGTTGTAACTCCTCCCTTTATTCTACGGCCACATGGTTTATAACTACAGAATATAAAACTGCTAAATTGATTCTTTTTAGACTGAACCAAAATTTGATTTTTTTTTTTTTTTTTTTTTTGTGCATTTTGAAAACTAAATGAACGCCCGTGCTACAAGTGGAACTCATTCGCGAATTTATCTTTTAGGTTGAAATGAGTTTGATCCGAAAAACGGGACGAAATGAGCATCGCTGATTCAAAACGAGTCTCGTGATCCCTGGGCGCAGCGCAATCCGGATTTTCCACATTTCACCTCAATTTCTTCCTTCGATCGACATACTACTCTTTCTAGGCACTATACTAATAACCATCACCAGAGGCGGCGATTGGGACTGAAAGGGGGGGGGAGGAGGGCAAAAAAAAATGACTATTAAAAGCCATAGACTTTTAGCGTCAGCAAAAAAAAAAGTAAAAAAAGATGAATTAATTTGAATTTTTACTTTTTGAATTCAAATTATGCTTTTTCGCAATCACGAGTAGTGTGTGTGTGTGTGTGTGTATGTAGGCTCGTGTGTTTGTGTCCAGGTATGAGTGTGTGTATAGGTATGTGTATGTATGAGTGTGTGTTTGTGTCAGTGTGCAGGCACGAGTGTGTGTGTAGGTGTGTGTATGTATGCGTGTGTGTTTGTGTCTGTGTGCATGCATGAGTGTGTGTGCGTGTGTCTGTGTGCATGCATGAGATTGTGTGTATGTGTGTGTGTGTTTGTGTGCAGGCATGAGTGTGTGTGTGTGTGTGTGTAGGTATTTGTATGTATGCGTGGGTGTGGGTGTGTAGGATATGGACGCAACCTGGAGACGCTGCTCGCTAGAGGAGCAACATCAGGAGGGGACGGTGGTGCTGCAGAGGGAGGCGGGGGAAAATAAAATCATAGGACATCAAAACAGTCAAATGAGAACAATAAGCAATGTGATTGCTCAAAAAAAAAAAAAAAAAAAGAGAGAGATAAAAGTAAGTACGAAATTTTGCTAATGTTGGTTTTGAGAGAAGATGAGTAGCAATTTTCATGTAAATCTACTTAACTCACATTTTTACTAAGATTTTGATGAATTTCGTTCACAATGACTTTTCTCAAATAAACACTTAGATAGGGATGTCCACAGGGGGGGGGGGGGGATTACGCCATCAACATTTTTGGGAGAGATTTTTTAATTTTTTTAAAATTTATTTATTTTCATTTATTTATTATTTAATTTTAAATTTAAATTATTTATTTTATTCCCTTTACATTTTATTTCATTTATTTATTTAGTTTGTGTGTGTATGTATGTTATTGGCGTAGCACTGAACTTTTCTAATAAAATAATAATTAAAAACAAATAAATAAATTAAAAATATTTGAAAAAATATAATTAAATAAAAATATTTTTAAAAAATAAATAAAAAAAAGATTTAAAAAATAAAAAAGGGAAAGAGAGTTGAGAAAAATTTGGGGGGAGGGGGGAATTTGCGCCATTGAACTTGGGGGGGGGGGGCACCCCTGCGCTTAGACATGAGCTAGACTTACATTATTTACCCCACAGTATTTTGAGACGTCACAAGTACTTGGTAATCATTTCATTCAGTAAGTATGGCTTGTTTTCAAGTGACTGATTTACTAATATCTCATCAATGAATATGAAAACTAAAAGTGAATGCTTGTGCTAAATAATGTTTCGTAAAAAGATATACAAAGTAAAACAAATAAGTATGTTCTGGAAATTTCAACCTTTCAGCTTTTTTTTTTTTTTTTTTTTGAATATAATTCCCAGTTTTGGTTCCTAAATTGGAAAGTACAATTAATTAATCAACCATAAAAAGAGTCGGGAATCGCCGCCATTTTCCATCTCGTTGTAACATAGCACTTCCAAATTGGAGATGCGCATGGCCACAATGGCAGCAGAAAACAGATGGAATGTTTCAGGGGCGAGGAGTCATCCTTCTTCCGATACAGCAAATTATTAGCTGGGCGCTGTAGAATTAACAGGTCAGCTGGTTTTTATTTTTAATAGTACTTTCCTTGCTGTTCAAGTTTTCATTCCAAGTGCTTAGCTGTGAGTATGAAGTCAGCTGAATTCGAACGTTTGAGTGATAAATTCTTGAATCGCTTTGACTTCATGAGCAAAAAACAAATAGTTGGGATCCGGACAAAACGTCCACCAAATAGTTCTTTGATTTTACTGGAAGTAACGGTTTTGTAGAAACAAAATCGTGTAGAAAATCCGAAACAATTTTAAACGTAACTTTTTTTTCTACAAACCTATTATTTATTGCACTCGATGTAAATAATAATTGCCTTTTTTATGTCTGTGGGTCATTCCACCGTCACGTGCGGGACAAAAATACGTTTCAATTTCATTAACATTTCGTCATATCTCTTGATATTTTAATGAAACAGGGGTAAGCAATTTTTTCAATATTTACATTTGATACGAAGATACTCCTGACACAATTATAATTTTATTGAACAATTTTGTTATTTAAAATAAAGTTTATTTACATGAGTCACGTCGGCGGGACATCCAATGTCAACCTCTGGTAACTTGCTTATGAACGAGCTCATATTTTCGCTCTATTAATGCAGCAATGAGGAAACAAACCGTAGATTTTGAAAGAAGTGAGTAAAATCTCTTAATTATTTTTTACTCAAATTTATTGAAAAGCAGGTACATGGTTAAATTTTTAAGTAAATCATTTTTAACAGTGCAAATAGGTTTCGTTTTACGTTGAAGCTTCTTCTGTTTTGGTTTGATTAAAAATTTTCCCCTTTTGATTCACCCTTACAAACGACTTCATTTTTACTTTTACAGCCGGCATTGGCAATCAATAGTTTTAATGAAGACTATTGTTTTTCACTGTAATTGAGTCGATTATTGGTATCGTTACAGAGCCTGATTACCGCAGGGGCATGTGGGGCATAGCCCCCTCCTCTTAGATTTCGGGGGGGGGGGGGGCAAAATCCGCTTAATTTATCATGCTAATTAAAAATAAATAATGATTTCACCCAGAATCTAGAGTACAATGATATCATTGATGGTTTTGCAAATGCCAGAACAAGAAAAAAAAAATCTCTTTGTTGATAAAAATTCCCCTTCAAAATGTGATCTCTTTTCAAAACAGAAAAGCACTCCAAATTGAGTCTGTATTTACTATTAAAAGTTTTATCTTAGATCATTTTGGTATTTACGGTTTACTGCAACGGGCAAAGTTTAACCACATTTATGTATTTATCGTATACTGCTATATCTCTTCTGCCTTTTAAATGTATGTATTATACTGTGATATGAGGTACCACCAAAGTTAGTATGGTCGTGTAAAAACGCAAGTATCGAAATATTTTATTGCTTCAACGTACAAAAAAAGCGGGAGTGGGGAAGGGGGGGAGGGCACAAAGCGTACTTTGCTTAGGATTTTCAAAGACTTATCTAATTCTTTGCAAGCGCTCTAGAACAATTAAAATTATTTAACGCACTTCATTTGTACTTATTAGTTTTTGATATTTTAGTACTTGATTGCACATTTTTACGTCCTGTTCTAACTTTCTAAGAAACAACTATTTTAAATTTGAAAGAAAAGAGGAACTATAGATTTCTCCTGACAACAACTTTTCTTCAGGCGCAAGTGGGGCATAAAACATAAAGGAATAGAGGTAGTGAACTTTTTTTTTCGGGCTAAACAGATTGACAAGACGCAGAAGTAAGATAAAAGCAAGCAATAACAAAAGAATTTCCAAAATACTGCATTCGGAATCATATAAATAGCAAGATATGAAACATATGAGTTACAAAAATTTGTAATACGTTTCAGAAAAGCGAGAACCATGGTTCTTCCAGTTCTGGTGCAGGATGTAGCAAGGAGCTGAATTTGACATACATCGGCATCCCTTCTTCCTACCACCTTCCATTTGTGGTTTGTAGGCACACTTATCCAAATTTCCAAGGTTTTCAAGCACTAGAAAATGAAATTTATTTTTCGAAGGACTTTTCCTTTTTTTTTTGGAACGAATCATGCAAAATTCCGAGAGTCGGGGACAACAAAGCGGGGGCCCTAAGCTATAGCTTGTACGCAAATCCAGGCCTGGTGATGGACCTCAAAGTTTCTGTGCACGCCCGAGAAGGGACACTTGTTTGCACGGGCCCGGGCCTGAAGGGGGCCAGAGATTTTCGAAATGAGGGTGAAATACATGTAAGGTCGTGGGGGTAAAGAATATGGAGGGGCGGGGAGGCATTTGTGACGGGCCCTAAATTTTCTGTGCACGCATCGGAATGCCATAAAAAAAAAACCCTACGGAATATCTATTATATCTTCAAAAATTATCCCCTGCTCAAAACTAGGGGCGTACACAGAAATTTTGGGGACCGTCACAAATGACGTTCCCGGGCCCGGGCAGCAGGTGTCCCTCCCCCTGCTCAAAACTATCTATCATTTCCCTTTCTTCTTTAGACAATTTCGAGTCATCATTAATGTCCATTAAATCTTAACTCGACAGCGACCTCAATGATTCATGTACAGACGCAGAGCTGTTTACTACAAAACTGTTTTGCGAAACTGCTCGGCCGTCCTCATTTTGAATTGGAACTGGGATCCCTCCAATCCAAACAAAGTCGGAATTGCCTACGAATCATTGCTTATTTGTACTTTCTCCCCTCCCCTTTTACTGCTTGCCAGTAGTGATCTATGCCTGTTGTGAGAATGTCAACACTTCCATGGTCTCGTTTACAATTTTTGGGGTCGAAAACTGCAGCTGTTATTGTGACGCCGTATTTTATTTTCCGTTTCTGCTTTCCGTCAGAAATGAAGAATTCCACTACGGGATCTTAATTAAGTTTTAGGCGTCGTCGCTCGGTTCATTCCGAAAGAAAAAACGGAAAGTCTTTCTTCACCAGTAATTCACAAATTTAGTTTTTAAATTCAGATAAATAAAACTCCTCGTTGATCCACATCAAGAATTAAATTGGGGGGGGGGGGGGCATCAATTCCGGGTTTGCCATCAAAATTTTAAACAATTACTTTTATTAAAACAAACAAAGCACCGTTTTTCATTTCTTAATTTTTGTATTTTCCCTCTTTTTATCGTAAGAAAATGGATTATGAGACTTACCACAGTAAGCGCATGCACAATGGAGTTGCTTCCATCAGTCAAAAATACTACTTTTATTCACTAAAGTTGATAGAATGAGCAAAAACAAAAAAAAACATGGAGCTAGGGAAAAAATCTTTTATTTTCAAAATGTTTAATTTTTAATTAATTCTTTAAAATGTCCGATTTTTCAAATAAGGCGTGATCTTTATGACGTCACGAGTAATGAACTTTGGCGCACAGTCCACTGGCGCGCTGAATGTTTACACTTACTGTCTACCGCATTTCCGGGTTATGATAATTCAGAAGCGAATTAAATATTGCGTTCTACTCTTGCTATCTACCCTTACGTTGGCAGCACATGTGAGTAAAGAAGCGAATTAAATATTGCGCCCTGAGCTAATGGCATCAGTGAACGGCATTTCATCAGTTGTGATGTCATGTGCAGAAGTGAAAAAAAGGAAACTGAATCTGCGCACCCATTAAAATGAGTCGCTTCAAATCTTAAACTTTGTCAAATTATTTTTAAAAAAATGGTTATATCCTATGCTTTTAAGCATGCTCTTTCAGAAAAAAAAAATCCTTTTAAACTTTGGGGAACGACCCCGTTATCAACAGTATTGAAACTGGCAGCCGTGGGTACATTTTTAAACAATCTTTTATTATCCGATTTTGCTCGATCGAAACGTGGAGGAAAGGTGTTTTTTCGCTCCTGCGTCACCAAATTCGACGATTCGCGACGTGCAATTTCAGTTTTTGAAAATTCTAACAAATCCGTGACATTTCTTTCTTTAATAGCTTTTTTCTGCCTATTTAACTCCAGAACGAATGCTTCTGGGATAGATTTTAATAACTGACCGATAGGGGTTCCCACAAGGGGGGGGGGGGATTATGGTGCAAGTTACGCCATAAATTGTTTTCGGGAGGATTAAAATTTTTTAAAATTTATTTATTTAAATTCATTTTTTGATTTATTTTTAAATCGAATTATTTATTTTATTTTATTCTGTTCATATTTTATTTCATTGATTTATTAGTTGTTGTGTGTGTGTATGTATGTTATTGGTGTAGTACAGAATTTTCTAATAAAATAGTAATAATAATAATTAAAAACAAATAAGTAAATAAATTTTAAAATAAATAAATAAATAATTTTTTTTTAAATAAATTAATAAAACAATTTTTTTTAATAAATAAAATTAAAATGGAAGCTAAAAAAAGAGAAAGAGGGTTGAGAAAAATGGGGGGGGGATTTACGCCATTGAACTTGGGGGGGGGGCACCCCTGATTGACGGAAAGAACCTTTTTGACTCATTGCGCTTTCAAATTTCGAACGTGAAACATGTGTAAAATGAGCACTTGCGGTGCACTAATTCAGTGGTCGGCTTAAAGAGGCGGCCAACTTATAGAGGTTTATTTACATGATATAGAACTCATTCTGTTCCCGAAAAATATGGTCAACTTACAAGGGAGGTCAATTTTACAGGTTTAACTGTAAAAATTTTCAATAACATCATGTGACCTTCTTAACGCTTTAACATTGTTTCAACTTTTTACAGGTTCCAAATTAAGCAATGGTATTCATATATGGATTTTTCTTTTAAAGATTTTTTAACCCTTATCAAAATTTTTTCCACTTAATTCTAATGAAGCTTACTACATTACTTGCCGTTCCAACAAGCAATCTCTTCAAATACGCGAATTTCTCAATTTCACTTCGATCTTCGTTTTGATGTGGAGTGCTTTCGTAACTATTCCAAAACTCTGTCGATTCTTTTGAATCTCCTGTGGGGTTTTTTTTAGACTAGTTTTACAAAGCTCTGCGCCCTAGGTGGGTTAAGGCTCATTATCTCGAATAAGACTGTTCACCTCGGGACATTATTTGTAAATATAGAGGCGAACCAAAAGACCTTTTAATTTTGTACTGCGGGCAAAGCCGTGCCACTAGTGTGAAATAATAGTAGAAAAGATGTAAAAGAAATAGATGGAAAAAATGATACTGTAATAGACGTTGATACTTTGATGTAATTGCTTCCGATAGGCTCTTGGTCTTTGACTCGTCCATCTTATGATAATTTTGCTCTGGAAAATGTTCTTAAAATTGGAATAGAAAAAGAACAAATTCAAATTTTCGAAACATCGCTTCGAGGGGCACACCCCTAAGCTACAAACTAATTCTGTGCCAAATTTCATGAAAATCGGCCGAATGGTCTAGGCGCTATGCGCGTCACACAGAACCTGACAGACAGAGATCCGGACCGAGATCCAGCCAGTGAGACTTTCAACTTATTATTTTAGTAAAGATGATTCATATAAAACCTCAATATCTGCGCAAGATAAAATTCGTTTTTCAGCTTAGTAACGATTCCTCTCAGAAGCAGCTATTGGGACTAAAAACTTGGGGAGGGGGGGCGGCAAAAAAAAAAAAAAGGCGAAAAGGAGCAAAATTGTGCCAGGCAGTGGCGCACACAAGGGAGGGGTCCAGGGGGTCCGGACCCCTACCATAGTTCTTGCATTTTTCTTATTTCAACTGATTATGATTCTATGTACTTTATACACAAAATATTTCCAAACAAAGAAAACAAGAATTTCAGTTCTAATAATAGGGAAAAAAATCCTCTTGTTAAAAGATTTTTTAGAAAATGTGTACATTTCTTGTAACGAACTGCACAAGCGAGAGATCTTTCTCGACTTTGAGAAGGCTAAAAACATACTTAAATAGTACTATGTATAATGAACGTTTAATGTGTTTTTGTACTGCTGAATTCAAGCAATGTCACCACCACACACTGAGGAAGTTATAAATAAAATCGAAAAATGAACTAGAAAACTAAATTTCATTCTACGATGTTTTGTAAACCTATAGAGGCAGACTATGGGTGACTGTAAATGAAAACTGAGTAATAATAATGTTTTTAGTTTTGTAATGACAGGTTAAAATGATATTTTTCTTGTTCTTCAGATTTGATGCTTCTGATACTTGAATTTGGGCATCTGTTTTCATTTATGAACAATGATAGAAGTAAATACATTGCATAAATTCGTTTGCTTTCTGGTAATTTAAGTATCTGTTATTAATATGTTTTTATTAATTAGTGCTAATTATTTATTCAATAATTTATTTTTTACTGTTTTTGTTCTCAAAAATCAATAAAATCAAGTCAATATGTTTGACGGCATATTGGTTTATGATATGAAAATGGGACTTTTAACTATGGACCCTCCCTTTGCAAAATTTGTGTGTGCGCCACTGGTGCCAGGGCTGCTTTTGAGAGCAGATGAGTGGTAATGGATGTAAATCCAACAATTTAACTCGTATTTTTCTTAAGATTTTGATCAATTTTGTACACAATAACTTTCCCCGGAGAATTCGACATCAATTAGACTTGTATTTTTTACCTCAATTTTTTCTTCTTTCTTTAGTTGTCCAAACACTTGGTATTCATTTTATTGAACAAGTATGGCTTCTTAAAAGTAAAACAATTCATTCATTAACATCTAAACAATGGAAACATAAACTAAAAAAGGTTTTCTGCTCGTGCTAAATAATGTTTCATAAACAGAAAAGCAAAGTGAAAGAAATAATTACGTTCTGAAAGTTTTGACATTTCTGCTATATTAATAATTTCTAGTTTTGGTTCCTAAATTGGAAAAAGAAAAATTGAACCATAAAAGGGGGGGAGGGGGGTTCACCCCTTGACCCCCCCCGAATCGCCACCACTGATTCTTATCAACCCAGTTCTCTCTTATGTTTTACTCTGTCCAATCCTGTCTTCATTTTATGTTGCTTTTAGCTTTTGCGGCATATCTATTGATAAGCGCACTTGTAAACTTTTAAGTATGCTTTGAATCTTCGCTATGTACACTCATCCGATTACTAGGTGGATGCTTCAACTAATGTTCCAAAATCCGGGCTCTTTGCTCCGGAACTTCCAAACAGAGCTCGCCTGTCTCAATCTCTCCAAAACATAAAACCACCAAAGCCCCCTAATCTTACCCTCAGTGGCAGTCATTGAACAAAGGAGTAGAATTAGCGCCTTCTTTACACTGTTTTCTACAATGTGTGTTGTTCTGTCTGTCTGTCCAGCCCCCTCCTTCCCCCCGAACCTTCTGACTCGAACACAACTTTTTATTTTTTCTATTCTTTATTCGATAGTTCTTTGAAAACATGAGATTCATACAATTTTCAGAAACAACTGCATTTGTGTTGATGCGAAAATTTGTACTTAAGACAAATAAAACCAGGAACGCTTTTTATATAACTTGCCCCAAACGCATACGTGCAGTGTCTTTTTTGGTTTGAGAGGAAGTCATTACTACGCCTAAGTCTTGATAATATGAACCTAATCCTGAGTATGGTATTCACTTCATGATGTGGGATGGAGGTGGGCGAATTTAGCTTCATGCAGATTTGAAATCTCCACTTCCGTGATTTATCCAACGTCAATTTAAATACTAAAATGCACTTTTTTTCCCACGAGGCTTTAATTTTCACGAAAATAGAGAAAATTTAAGACTCGCGAAATATTTGAACTCGATATATTGTAATCCAATTTTGATTCTGTTAATAGTAAATTCACAAAATATTCAGAACGCGAAATCACCAATAACTCTATTTTCGTTTAAAATATACATATGTACATGTATGTACTTTTAGTACTTCTTATAGTGATGTAGTACACGCACCCCATGTTTTTCCTTTTAAATATTGCAAGTATTTTGATTGCTATTAAAATTCGCAATCAGAAACTTTTCAGGCAATCTGTAAGGCATGTTGAATCTTTATGGGGCTTGAACTCTGAACAAGGCTTAGAGACTTTTTTAAAAATCTTTTTGGTTCGTTTCAAATGAATTCAAAAACTATTTATTACAATATTATATTCTGCCTTTTAATAGTTGTGTGTCTGAAATTTTTCATTCAATTTTAAACACTTTCATAAGACTGACAACGGCATTTAAGTTGACAAAACGGAATTTAGTTCATTTTTTCGTTAACAAAGTAACCGAACATAATTAACCGAGCAATAAAATACGCCGTCATTTTAAAATCCTTCGGTTTACTTACTTTCTTTTTCAATATTCAAATATTGGACGTTTTGTCCGACATTCATTACAACAATCAAATTGTGGCGCTTTAAAGCGTCCCCAAACAATACATATTACCAATTAAAAAAATGTTTTGATTCGTTCTACAAAAAAAAAAAAAAAAAAAACTAATTCTGACATTAAACTTTAAAAAGACTTCTTTGTGGCTTTAACAGAGGCAAATGTGTCGATCACATGATCGAAATCTAATTTTGATGTCACAGTACTTTCAATGGTCGATAAGAAAAACGCCTGTAAATTATCCTGAGAAACGCAGCTTCTCAAACGATTTTTGATTCTTTTCAAAGCTCAAAAGGAAGGAATTAAGTTAATTTAGGCTATTTTAGTGCCCAGGTCCACGGATCGTGCGTTAATCAGGCCCTGAATAAATGGTTTCTACAAATTATGGACAAAAGAGTATTTAAGCTTTTCTAAACGAAGTAGGTTTTAAGTAACTTAGTAAGCGGAAGTAATAATCCCAAACTACTTTCCTAATGTTTCGAGATAAACACTTTGAAGGGTTAGAAGAGGAATAAAACACCCTTTCTAATAAACGCAGGAGGAGATAAAATCAGCCCTTCCAGTGCTGCACGTGCACATAGTCTTTTTTAAGAGAAACCAGATGTTTTTACTCTCTTCTTGATGCGCTCCGGAATTGATCAAAGTGTATGTTTTCCAT